>NW_027627647.1:0-4993 GCF_034508935.2 Berghia stephanieae
ACTACTACTACTACTACTACTACTTATACTACTACTACTACTTCTACTACGTCAGTGAGGTTCGTTTCTGTATCAAAATGATGCCAGGATTGTGTGTTTCAATTATTTGTTCCAGTTGTAATTTCGTTATGTTGCTAGGGAGACTTCAACCGTTATTGTCAATATTAAAATCTAACACCTTTTTTTGCATGTGTATGTATCTGGTGGGGGGTTGTCTTTGTTGCTCTATTACGCTGTGTCTAGTTGTTGCTGTTGGTGTGTTAACTGTTAACTCAGTAATGTGCAGTAACTAGGTGAATGAGATGCAAAACTGTTGTCGCTGTTGGATGAGTTGTTGATAAACTGTGTTGTTCACTTGTATTGTTGTCAGTGTTGGTGGGGGTCTTGGGGTGGGGAGGGGAGGGGGGGGAGGGGGGGGGGTGACGATGAGTAGGCCGAAGAACTGTTTTCACCATAATTGGTCTTTGCTTTCGTCATCCACCTCGTTGGTTTCTATATAGATAGAATGAAGTTGGACGTCACTCATGTCTTTGTTATTGTTTTTGTTTTTTGCCATCCGCGTTTATGAGGAATACGCTTCAACAGTCGTGACGTCACTTCTCCGTTAATGACGCAGAGTAACTTAGTAACTTTCTTTATAACTATCGGAACAATGGCGGACCCCATAATTAAATATTTCTAATATAAATATTTCTCCGAAGAGCATAAAAGTTTATGTTTATAAATCTGATCATGTTTTGACTTTTAAAACATCCTGATCACAAGACATATGAAAAGTTATATATATATAATATATATAAACACTTGAAAGATAATTAAGATTGTATGACTTCCACAACGTTGTTATCGAGCGTTGCTCTCATCAGGAAGTGAGCAACGCTCG
Source organism: Berghia stephanieae (assembly GCF_034508935.2). NCBI lineage: Eukaryota > Metazoa > Mollusca > Gastropoda > Nudibranchia > Aeolidiidae > Berghia > Berghia stephanieae. Next base: position 884 of record NW_027627647.1, read on the forward strand.
ATAACAACGTTGAAGTCATACAATCCCAATTATATGTCAAATGTCCACAAACAGCTCCCTCCATCCAAAGCCGAGCACCACCACTTCATGGTACCCGCCCTTATAATTCTATATATATATATATATATATATATATATATATATATATATATATATATATATATATATATTATATATAATTGTTTTATTTGCATTACTGCTCAAGTAGTGAAATATGATAATCCTTTTTATCTTAGTCTTATTTTCATTCTAATTTTTCTCCTTTGTTCACTCGATAAACCTTGCAATATAAAGAAAGATCGAAATCGTGCGAGTTTAACCTGTTAACTGCCGTACTCTGGAAAAAAACAACTATATATATATAATACAAATCTCAAACCTGGAAGGAACTCCGCGAGGTTCCAGCTTTGAGAGTTGTTTTGTCTGGTTTTTTAAAATTGTTTTTTATTTTCTGTTCTTTTTCCTTTTCTCTTTTTTGTTTTTTGTTTTTCTTTTTTCTTTTGTATTTTTGTTTTTCTTTTTGTTTTTATTTTTTTTGCAGGGGGGGGGGTTGTTATTTTGCTGGTCTTGTTTTGTTTTTTGTTTGTTTGTTTCTTTTTTTTTTCCAATATAGATTCTAAGGGTCATTTAAATTGATCGATATATATATATATATATATATATATATATATATATATATATATATATATATATATATATATATATATAATAATATATATATATGAGCCAAGGTCAAAAGGTCCCAATTTTCTTCCTCAAACCAAAAGTGACATAATAGTCCATTCGTGTTGTTTCTATATGTGTAGCAAAAAACCTATACTTCATGAATAAAAGGCCCTTTAAATAACTTTAAGGTCTAACGAAGCATAATATCGTCAACAATACCTCTAGGTTGTTGGTGTCACCTGTGACCCGTGACACCAAAATGAGACAAAAAATTCAATAACCAAATAATTTTTGTTGAGTATCAAACTTTATTTAGTAAGTTATAGACAAAAAGACACAATCAACAACAATCAACTATTGAAGAAAATGTTGCTTTTTGGTGTCATCGGTCACAAGCAACATCGAATGCAAATATATTATTTCATAAAAATGTTTGTACATTAACAACAATAACAATATTGCATATGCTTATTACCAGCAATGTTCATAAACTTTTGGAATAAATGTTGGGAAATAATGTGACCAAAGCATATCTTATTTAGCGACATTGTGTCACTTGTGTCATTAGATCGATGACACCATTACTTATGTCACAAGCAATACCAAATTGCAATTTCGACAATATATCATTAATTTCAGTCAAACCAGTGTAATAACCACAGTTAAATATGGAATTTAAAAATATTTCAGAAAACAAAGACTTCAAAAATAGAATATACATGGAAATTAGAGCATCTGAATGTGACTTGTGACATAAGACCGGTGGCACCATTACTTATGTCACAAGCAACACCAAATCACACTTTCGTCCATAATATATCATTATTTTCAGTCAAAAAAGCACATAACCTAATCTAAAATGAAATTTAATAATATTTTAAAAACTAAATACTTTCAAATTGGAAATATACTTAGAAATTAGTAATACCATTGTTGCTATTACTTTGGTCAAAATCGGCACTTGATCGCAATTTTGCCTCAATAAATCAAGAATAGCAACTGAACACATGTAATATAGCCTATTAAAATGTAATTCAATGACATTTCAAGCTTTGAAGAACATGAAAACAGAAATACATTAGAAACTTCAAACTTAAGTGTCACCTGTGACATTTTAACCAATGACACCAATGGTCACAAAAAGTACCAGAAGTCACACAGACACTAGATAAATATCAGCCATGGTAATGAATTCATGTAACCATACCGTAACATCCGCCGTACTGCTCAAATCTGCTAGTTTGTAGTAATTTTAGTGTTTTAATAGTAAATCAAATCAAATTTCATGACAACCCTTCTTTTATTTGGATTCGTCAAAAGCTTGAGTTTTGTCTTTTTCTTGATTGATACAACCTGAAACATAAAAGCATTAGAATTACAAGGAAATAATTAATTGTGTCAAAATCACAGTATTATGTGAGATGTCATAATATCATATTTGTAAATAGAATAACAGCTGAAAACATAATTTTTTGGCGGCACTTTGTAATATCCGATATCAAGTGTTGCTTGTGACAATGTAAAATAGCGATAACACCAAAGTTCAACTTACCTGTTCTGCCTGGAGCCACGCTGGAAAGGCAAATGAAAGTGCTGCACTTCAAAGACTGGTAAGAAGGGTGGATAAAAATAGCGAATCGCCATTTTACGAAACAAAATTTCCACGTGTTCACGCATGCCGTGTTGCTTGTGACAAATGACACCAAAACCAATAAACCTCAATATCGGGAGAACGGTATATATTTACTCCAAGATTTGAGTTCAGATAGTAAATCTATGCTTTTTTTCTCATAATAAAACATTTTATAAACATTAAACATGAGCTTTAAAGTTTCGTGTCGAGTCTTAGTATTTTTGCTGTGTTTTGATGACACCAAAGGTCACAAGCAACACCAGCTTTTTAAGAACTTAATCAGATATGTAATATACTCCAATTGCGTTTAAAAGTAAATTTTGACTTTATACTATTAGTCAAATTTCAATCACGTGAGCAAAACATCACATTTAATTTCTACATGATATCTAAAAAGGGGATACGTTGACCTCGTTTTAAGCACATGCCAAAGAGCATTCAAATATCACTTTCAAGTTGTTTATTTCATATTCTGTTGAACAGATTATGTAAAACAAGAAAACGACACATAACTTGGTTCAACCCACCTTTCGACAAAAACGTCAGCACAAACATAGGACAGCAGTTCCTGAAATTAATTGATACACACTTTCCAAAAAACCACAAGCTACATAAAATTATCAACAGGAATACCATAAAAATAAGCTACTCGTGTATGTGCAACATAGAACAAATAATTTCAAGCCACAACAAAAAAATATTAATAAACCACCGACAAGAGCAAAACCCACCCACCAGAAAATGCAAACTGCAGAAATAAAGAACATTGCCCGCTAAACAAACAATGCTTAGAATCAAGTTTAATTTACCAAGCCACAGTCACAGAAACTAAAACAAACAAACAAGAAAAAAATGTAGGACTAACAGAAAATAATTTCAAAACAAGATACAACCTCCACACCTAACATTTAGAAATACTAACAAAAAAACATCCACAAAACTCAGCGAACATATTTGGAAATTAAAAGACAACAAACTAGACCACAACATTTCATGGAAAATTTTATCTAAAGCAACAGGATACACACCAACATCAAAACAATGTAGCTTATGCCTGGAAGAGAAATATACTATAATCAAACACCCTCATGAAGCCACACTCAACACGAAAAGTGAGATGTACGGAACGTGCCCACATCGAAGGAAGTTCTTGTTAATCAACTTTAAACGGGGAAACCCCTTCAAGAAACAACAACAGTCAACAAAACAACTCAGTCCTGACGATGGCAAATTAATGCCTGAAACATTAATGTAGACTGTCTCAAACATTGTGGTAAATTTTTTTTAAAAAATAATATATATATATATATATATATATTATATATATATATATATATATATATATAATATATATATTTTATTTTAATATATATATCTGAGATGCAACATCATGGGTAACAGCCGGATTGTTCTGCTGATGTTGTACAATCACAAACACAAACGCACACACCCATGCGCATGCACACACACACACCCACACACACACACACCACACACACACACACAAAACACGGAAACATACACACATAAAACTGACTTAAGAAAAAAGACTGGTAGGAATGCTTTTCCATAAAGAAATATGTAGACTAGAATAAATAAAATCCTTTCTCTAACTTTTCAAAGAATGTTGATCTTTTACCATGCGATAAGCATTTCCTCTCTAAATTTATTTCAGGTTAAAGATGGGAATGGTTCTTCGGTCGTTTACGATCGTAATCATAAGTAAACGTATTTTAACCGTTCTGGAATAAATCGCCTTTTGTCAGTAAACTGACTATTACAATATTTTGCTCTCTGTCTATTTATTGATT
>NW_027627648.1:0-4992 GCF_034508935.2 Berghia stephanieae
GTGGAAATCTCTAAAACGCTCTTTTTCAGTGACATGGTATGACAGACATGAATGGCTCACAGTTAGTTTAGAAAAAAAAAAACGTTTCTTTTGTTTTTGTCTACTTTTTACAGATACAACAAACACTGACAAATCATGGACATTTATAGGTTATAGTGACCTTAACCACTTCCATCGTATTTCTTGACCTCCTGAACGTTATTTAACACCCTTAAAAGAGTGAAAAATTTCTTACGAAATTCAATGAAACAGGAGCGGTTAAATTCGTTAATGATTCTGTCAATTCAGAAAGTTGAAATAGATGCCATTCCAGATTTCAATAAACAAATTATAAAAAGATTTGCAGAGATGAAACATCGCCGTGCAGATTTTCTTTACAAGTACTAAAAGTAAGTAATTTCTGTCATAGGTTTTTATTTCTTTTTTGATTTACATTTATCACATCTTGATTGCATTATCTACCAAATCCAATCCTTTAAATGGTGGAAAAAGAATAACTACAAAGACCTTTTCACACGGGACTTGTATCTCAGTGTTGTAGCTTGTTGTTTTCATGAATTATTTGTTTTTGTGAGTTTTGTCCACTCGTAGAAACCATCGACCTTCCCCCCACCCTTCCAAAAAAGAGAGTTTTTAACGTGCTCTCTCCTCTTAATCGTGTTAACTGCGGACATTGACTATTGCCCTGTCCAGGTCAATATCCTGGACAAATAACATTTTGCGCTAAAAGTGACCAGAACAGTTCCAAGCCATCTTTACCTTTGACAGATCTAAGGAGAACCACTCAGTTATTTTATAAGTGCGACTCAATGCAGAGAATCTTTTCATGAAATAATTTTTAAAAAAATTAACATCAAAGATACATACAAACAAAAAAAAAAAACACCAAAAAAAAAAAAAACCCATCAATTTTTATTCTTAAATAATTGCATAATAATAAAAGAGGAATCACATTTGGTGAGATTCATGAGGTCACGTCTGTCTCATTTGTCAATGTCTCAAATGTTTGCATCGAACCATAGAACCTGTAACAAGAAAAAAAAAAAAAAAAGGGAGAGTGGTTGAACAGATTTTAATCTTACCATTTTTGTTGATACATCATTATACTGGATATTAAATGTGGGCTATGTGGTCTTGTGGTATGACACTCTCCTGATCTGAAGGTCCTGGGTTCGAGTCTCGCTCAGCGCATAGTTGAGTCCTTGGAAAGGGCTCTTTACTCACATTCTCTCACCATACTCAGGTGTAAAATGAGTACCTGGCTGTCAAAAGCATTGTCTCTGTCGGAAAAAAATGTAATATTGCCTAACAGGCATCCTGTCTCGTTCTATATGTTACATGTTGCTGTTTGTCAGGGACCCTTTGAAAAGTGCCTTGAGCACGTTTAGTGGATCTTGCGCTATATACAAGCTCAATTTTTTAATGGAATCTATTGGGCCATCTGGAAACCCAAGAGAAGTTATGACAAGTATTGCATTCTCAAACACTGCTGTTTATTTCTTCATAAAATCGGATCACTTAGTTATACTGCTGGAACCCAGCAGCTGCATGCTGTAAAATTGGCTACCTGGACGGAGATTCCCCTTTTTGAGGGTTAAGACGCAAAGTATTGCATTTTCGTGATGTAATATAACACCATATCTAGATGACCACTTAACATTACAATAATATTAACTAATGGAACAGATAGTACTACTTTCACTTGTTATGTTGGTTCTTTTTTCGTTTTATTGTGATTATTCTGATAGGTTTTATAAGCAATTTAAAATCCCTACTATTTTAAAATATTTTGTTGTTTTGCGGACAATAAAAAATTCAAATCTTTAAAATCAGACGTTGAATTCCCAAACTAATTAATGCTTTGTCCAGTCTTAATATTATTACGCAAAGTAAAACATTCATTTCTTGATTCAACACATTTTAACTACGTTTTTAATGGTCATAAATGTAATGGGCTGGACATCTGGTATGTTCTCTTCATTTGTATTTTGTATTGCATTTAAAAGATATGGAGATAAGTTGATTAAACAATTTAACACACTCCTAAAGAACATATAAAGCAATATATTGTGTGTGTAGGTTTTACTTCACTATTCCAAATAGAAACAAAACCATCGTCATTACACCAAACAACAACACCATCACAGTGGCGTAGTAGATAATACAATCAATTAATATGGTAGAAAAAGGCATTCCTCTCTCTCTCTCTCTCTCTCTCTCTCTCTCTCTCCTCTCTCTCTCTCTCTCTCTCTCTCTCTCACACATACATACACACATACATCCTGCATATATACACACATACAAACGTAAAAGACTGACTAAGAGAAATGCATCACATTCACACTACACCTAATTCATATCACTGACAACAACGATATAACATCAACAGTTAGTACAGATAGTATTCCACAAAGGCAATTTGACTGGGGAAAATAAGAAGAGGGCGGGGGGTGGGGGGGGGGGGGGATTTACTCAAACATAGCCAAGATAGAGGAAATAATAGTGGCACCTCCTAGGAATTAAGAGATATTCAGACAATATTCACATTGTACAAGTAGTGCAGCTGGTGAATAAAACCTTCCCACACTAATCAACAGAGGCATGAATGAAACAAACCCATTCATTTCATATTTCTTAAACCAGTAACAGATGTGTATTTAAGAACTATTATTGTACGGGTACTTGCAGAGTGTATATATATATTCCTGTACTACAATAAGTATGACTTCTTCACTCCTTTACCATATTCGTGGGAACTTTTAATTATAAAACTGTAGAATTGGTGTAGTAAAGTGTTCCATGGTCAGTGGGAGTCCAGGAAATGATTACGACATTGTTTACATTGTGTAACTGGTCCAAATTCATCACCCACGATAGCCTGGATATCTTATAGACTGCTAGATATTCCCAGTGAAATTTGACACCCCACCCCTACACTTGTTACATATTTGTTGAACTGAATTAACATTAGTGCAACAGAAAGTAGACGGTTTGTACTATGTACTAGTGTGGATAATAATAAACTGCAACGTCTGATTGTTGTTGTAGGGATTCCAGAAACATTTGATTTAAATGATAAATGTAGTGAAAATGTGAGTCTACTTTGCTGTCTTGCTGAGAAAGAAATATACTGATGATATCTATGATATTTAGTCCACTGTGTGAGGAGGATTTCAATCTATAACATGAGTGATATAGATTTACATTTAAGATAATTGTCACTTGGCTATGCCACTATTTATCAGACCAATTAGACTACTCGCTTCACTGACTGCAGGCACATGCCATACCAGAGCGCAGGTAAAGAGAAGGAGAGTAGTGACCTCATGACCTAGCTTCTCAACTAAGTGATCCGCTGGTAAACCACTGTGCAAACCACTTTGATTTAATTTAGTTTTAGGAAGATTAACTGTACACTGTATATTGAACTGAGATTTCAATTTAGAGTTCAGTGCCGCCTGCAATAGTCAGCTACAGGCGTCTTAGGTTAAAAAAAAAAAGTCAAAGGAGAATTATACAGAAAGTAGAATTGAGTGATAATCTACTCCTGTGCCATGCCTGAGGCCATTCAACAAATATAGGGGAAAAAATTATACTAAATACTACGCTTGTCTGAAATATCTTCACGCCTATCAGATAATTTTGATTGTATCAAGCACACCAATGAACACTTTAGATTAAAATGTGAGCAATATATTCTTCCATTATGGCCCCAAATTTTATTTAGATACTATTTCTTGTATTTAAATTATCTTATTTGAAAGAACCCTTAGTCCAACATGTGGGTCAAAGAAATCACATAAAAACTTGAGATTTTATATCGCGCAATATCCACTAAATGTGCTCAAAGGGCTTTACAAGGGTCCCTGACCAACAGCAATATGTAACGTGGAGAACGAGACATGACACCTGTTAGGCGACATTACAACTTTTTTCCGACAGAGACAATGCTGTTAACGACCAGGTACTCATTTTATGCCTGATTATGGTAAGAGAATTTGGGTAAAGAGTTCTTTCCAAGGACTCGACTATGCGTTGAGCGAGGCTCAAACCCAGGAGATTCCGATCTGAAAGCAAGTGTCACATAGACCACATAGCCACAGTAGTGGTGGTGGTGGTGGTAGTAGTAGTAGTAGTAGTAGTAGTAGTAGTAGTCGTAGTAGTAGTAGCAGTAGCAGCGGCAGCAGCAGCAGTAGTAGTAGTAGTAGTAGTAGTAGTAGTAGTAGTAGTAGTAGTAGTAGTAGTAGTAGTAGTAGTAGTAGTAGTAGTTAGACCTGTAAATGAGCTCTATAAATATTGACTGGAAGAACTCTTTGACAAACTGAAGTCAATTTTTTTTTTTTAAAATAAAGGCATCATTGGTGAGGAGAGTGATAAATACAATACATTAAAATAGTGGGTGTTATTACTTACTGGCAGTATGACTGCCATTGATTTGATGTAGAAGGAATGGTAAATAAGCATGTCATTCATATAAGTAAAGATGACTTCATCAAAGAAAGAATTCACAAATTTTGGAATTTTTCTGACATGGTCAGAAAAATAATCACCATTATCATCTTTAACTTCTAGTGCCATGACCAATTGAATTTATTCCTCACATCTTTATCGATGCTCGACAAGTCTGAATTGCGATCCACGAACAGCTCAGGCAATGTGAGAACATTAATTAAAATAATGTAGCAATGAGCAAACTTTATTTTCAATCAGTTAATGACAGGGAAAAAAAACTGAAATAAATATGACTTCTGGCCAATACACTGAATCATTAAGTAGGAGAAGTGAATTATCATCATAATGAAGAAACTTCGGCAGGCGTCGCTGTAGCGGAAAAATCCAAAGAATCTAAATGAATGGTAAAACGCCACAGTAAACAGCAAGCTCGCTTGAGCAAAACAATGGCAGAAAACGTCCTAATTTGCGCGGGAATTAATTAGGCTACTTACCATTGTTCCTTATAATTAGGTACCCAATCAGTGAAGAAACAGTCAA
>NW_027627649.1:0-4997 GCF_034508935.2 Berghia stephanieae
GTATTTTTTAAAAAGTTGTTTGGATTTATTTTTTTTCCTTTTAAATGGCATGTGCGGCCATTGGCCATAAAACAGATTCTGCTCTGGCCGCACAGTGCGCCAAATGGCGCGAAAGAGTAGTATCAAGACAAGTGAGCTATCCCATAATTGTCAAAACTCATATATATCCACAACATCATAAGGGTATTATTCAGGAGGTTTTAGATGTTAAACATTGAATTCAGGGTCAAAATATAAGAATTGAATTAAGTAATTTGTGTTAATTTGAGGAAATTTGAATGCGTTTTCTTAAACTGATAAAAACTAACATTTCACATTTCTGGTCATTTAAACTTTTATTTGTCTTGTTTTTAGGTGTTTAACGGCGACTTTCAACACTTTTTAGGTCATTTAAGCGCCCGTTTCTAGCTTTTATCAATTTTTTTATCTGCCTAATAGCCATGGCTGCTCTATCATGTTAATTAACATACTAAATAATAATAATAACAATAATAATAATAACAATAATAATAATAATAATAATAATGATAATAATAAATTCGAAAAAGTAACACATTAATAATAAATCTAAATTAAAAGAAATAATAAAAAAATTAAAAGTAATAAATCTAATGAAAATAAAAAATAAATATATATATATATGTATTTAAAGAATTAAATTTGATTTTTTTCCCCGGGAGTACCTGCCATCTGATTTTAAAAACCCAAACCTGGCAGCAAGCTTCATCTTAGGACTATCTTCCAAACAGAAACACTGTCAAATCCAGCACCTCGGGAATCAGTGGCATGTGCTCCTTCAAATTCTTGGGCTGCTGACATCATAAGGGTGCCATCAACTGGTGCTAATTCTCCTGGTAAAATAGATTTTAAGTTGGAGTTGAATGTCCATTTCACAACAGGTTATTTATTTTGAAAAAACAAACAAAAAAACAAAGTCGTCCTTCAGAGGCATTCAGCCCATGGAGTTGGAGTTTATCCCTGGTTCTATGCGTGAAATGGAAAATAACAATTGCAAGTATATAACAAAGTACTTTCCGCCAAATCTGACAGACTCAGCTACTCATTCAATGCTGGGTGGACACGGGGGCGGGGGGGGGGGAGGGTCAGATCACGGTCCCTTTGTATGTGAAGCGAGTGCTCTACCAACTGAGCTATCGGGACCAGGAAATGTTATGCACCCAGTCCTTTTGAGGACTAATAATAAATAGGTTACATAATCATAAGGTGGCATGACAATTTTAAGAACATTATGTATAGGCAGATTCTTAAGATTACGGGACGTAAAAAAGTGAGGGTGGATGATCTTTATTGACAACCAGCATATCTTTAGACTAGAAATTAAGATGTCATCTCTATGATACCAAAAGATCAATTACCAAGGTATGTATCCAGTCCTCTGGAAGAAATGGTTTAAAACGTCCAAAGAGATTGGAACCCGTTTTTTGGACATCATATTAGATGGTTCACTAAATCATCAAAAAACAATGTTAGAATAAATACATGGGAGAGGGCCATTTGTTAACAGTTCAAGACAAAATTAGGTTTAAATTTATCCAGCAAATCTAGGACATGAAGATGTGATACAATTATAATGATGATGAATATATGAAAAAGATGATATGATAATAAATAACTAATGATGATTATAATTATTCTCTGGAATAATAAATTATACAAATCAGGAAAATAGCTGGTCATTAGGGAAAATAATGAATGATAAAAAATTGCCACCACCCCCCCCCCCCCCCCCCCCCAAAAAAAAAAAAAAAATGGATACTAACCTGTAGGAATGGCTATTTCATTTTTGTGGCAATATGGGTCTGCATGTAGCGTTTAGAACATGATCATCCAAATGGCCATTTCCCTGGAAAACATTCAATAAGATTCACTTTCATACTGTGTTGGGAAGAAATTCTCTATTATGCCTGAATCTACTGCACAATTTGTTTATATTATCCATAAAAATTGGATAAAATTAGGGAAGCAGTTTTTTCTATTGTAAAAACTGTTTTTTTGTTTTTTTTTTTAAAGGGGTTTTTACGGCGCCTGCAAACACTTTAAAGGGGTCAATCAGCGCCATAAAAAGGAAAAAATGGGATGTAAAAAGTTCTAGAATTAAATTAAAAGCACCCAAGAAAAGGTAAGACAAAGGGGAATTGATTTAAATGGGAAAAACAGATGAAGATTCCAAGAGCACACTATCAAAGTACTTAGCTTGAGATCACCTAAAAGTCTTATCCAGACACAACACACAGTCCCCATAAGAGGAATACACTCAAATATATAAAAATCATAAATAATATGTAAACAAAACATAATACAGTGCTAACAGAGATATGATTTACAAGACAAAAAGTATCATCTCCCAAAACTCTAACTATACATTTGACCGTTCCCTCCCAGCTAGGGTATCTGACCAGGGCTAGGACAAAACCAAGTAACCCTCACCCCAAGACAAAGACAGAAAGCTTGTTCCACAGATATAGGAGGATAAAAGACACATTAAGTGCCTCCCTGCCCACTATGGCTTGCAAAAAAAATAGTTGTTGCCAAGCATAATGAAATGTGGGGTCCTTGATACTGCCCATGTATAAATTGACAATTAAAGTTTTTTTAAAACACAGCAACACTTAAGTCCCCGAGATTGAAGTAAGGTGGGTGGTAAAATTGACAGGTGTTGCTTTCTTGGTGACCGAGGCATTATAATAAAATTTCGTAAAGAGTTATCCTCATCGACGGTGAATGTGACTGTCAGAGTAATTTCCCCCTGGATAGCCTTCCTCCATGGTCTGGGCTGACATAGGTCATAGCAACACTATTCCCCTTATTTCTCCCTTCCACATTCTCGAAATGATAGAATGTTGGGAAAATTTAAAATTTTGTTTTCTACCCAAAAATTTATTCAAATCGAAAAAAGTGATAACATTTTAAGACCTTTTTAGCCCCCAAATGGCTAAAGAAATAGGGTCAGCACCATGTCAGGGCCGTTCTGAGTGCACCCAACATTGCACAATGTTTGTCACCAGCACAATGGCATTGGCTGCCCACACTATGAACAAGAAAAAGACACAATCCAGACATTGGCAATTCAAAGGGAATTTTTTTTTAAAATTTCCATTTCATAAAGTACAAGTCATCTGTTAGACATTCCTTTCTGTACTGGCACTCTTACAATATGTCACAACTCAGTCGAGTAGGTTAATGTAAGTGTAAAATGCATCGCATAAGGACACAATACTAGCACAGAGTTTTTAGAATCATTGTCATCCATTTTGGTCACTGACTACACAACTCACCGTGTCGCTGAGTCCAATCTGGAAGCATCGACACATTTGCAATCACTGTTTAAAAAAAGCTTGAAACGGACAGAGTTATTTCATGAAATTCAATAAACCATAATATTTTGTAACATTTTTAGATAACATCAATGTAATTCATCATCTCAAAACAGTATTATGTTAGGATGATTTTTTTTTTTTAAATAGTCAACCAGAGCCAATAAGTCCAAGGAGCCGGAGTTAATTCCAGTTTCCAAATGTTAACCGGACAGCAGCAATTGCTTGTTACTCTTGGATTGGTCACTATCTATCACAAAATACTTTATACCAGATCTAACAGACCCAGCTACCAAATCACTGCTGGTGGACAGAGGGGGGGGGGGGGGTCCCAAAATATCTCAACTTCACCCGTGAACAATGCCAGTTTCCTTTGCTGTGAAGCAAATGCTCTACCAACTGAGCAATCAGGATCCCTGTTGAGATGATTAGATTTTAAAAATTAAAATCTATAGCCAAAAAAATCAATGTTCTATTGAGAAGGATGGTTTAGCCGTACAGTCTTTGCTTCATACCCAAAAGGTACAGAGTTCGAGTAACCGCTGCGTTGTGTGTCTTGAGCAAGTCATCTCGCACTAGCTCAGTTTTTCGGCGCTGAACAGTGGCTGTCACGCTTGGGTTATTCCAGTCTTCCCTTGGAATAGACCCAAAGATAAATTTCCCCTATGGGAGGAATAAAGGGAATTATCATTATTTTTCATTATATATATTTGAAAGTGTGACGAGTCCCAAAATTTTATATTTTTGATAAATTACCTTTAAATGGACTTTTTGGCATCTGGTACATCCAGACATAATACCCGGGCTGAGATGACAGGTCAAACCAATGAAGTTTTTAGATTTATTTTCTGAGTAGGCAAATGAATAATTAGAAATTTTCACTTATTGGCATGTAAACTAGTAATTATTTTTAAACAAGAAAGAGACCTCATGAAAACCTATCAACCCCCCGTGAGAGGCATTGGGTCCGTTGTTGATGGCAAGCTGGTACTTCTCTCCATCAAGAGTAAACTGCCTAGGTTTATTCTGTTTGCCACCCGTCCAATGATTGGCCCAAAGAACAGACTCTTTGTTTTTATAATCTGAAAAATGAAAAGATCTCCATTAGACTTTTTAAGCCTTTAATTTTTTTAAAAAACTAAGGAATTATTTCGCTTCTCTGGAATGAAATAAGAACCTGTCTAAAATGCATTACATTAGATCTTATTTTTACTTCTAATTTTTCTTCTTGTTAAAAGTCAAAAACTTAATAGAATACATCGAGCAAAATCGTACTCTTCGTTTCATAATCTGACTGATGAAAAGATCTCCATTAGACTTATTAAGTCTTTTAAATTTTTTCAAAAACTAAGGAATTATTTCACTATTCTCTGGAAGAAAAAAAAAACCTGTTTTTAAATGCTTACATCAGATCTAAATGGACCCCGGTTACTAAATTACTTGCAATAAAATTTGGGGAACAGCACTAACTAGGTAGATAAAAATCCGGAAAAGGGGTGGTTAAAACGTGCAAATATAAAAAAGAATAAATAAACATTAGCTTATAAAAATTTTTTTTCTGCCCTTTTCTGTAACTGTTTTTTACACACCTTTCCAGATTTTAGGAAATTACTATGAGTTAAATGAAAGGCGAAAAAAAGTTGGGAACTTTAAACCTACTTT
>NW_027627650.1:0-4987 GCF_034508935.2 Berghia stephanieae
TTGTCCCAGTTCCCCTTTGTCTTATTTCTCTTGGGTCCTCGATTGTAATTCTAGAACTTTTTACATACCATTTTATTCCTTTTTACTGGCGCTGATATAACCTAAATGTGTTGCAAGCGCCGTAAAACCCCTAAAAAACAAAACAAAACAAGGCGTTTACTAAATTTCTCTCACCGTACTCAGGTGTAAAATGAGTACCTGGCCGTTAACGGCGTTGTCTCTGCCCGGGGAAAAAAGGTATATCGCTTAACAGGCGTCATGTACCGTCCTACATGTTAAATGTTGCTTTTGGCCAGGTATCCCTTGTTAAGCGCTATGTGCACGTTTAGTGATTTTGCGCTATATAAAAGCTTAATATTATTATTAATCCCCGTAGTCAGCTGTCAGCTGCATTATTTCGGCCGCAAATATCAGGCGATCCGCAGATTTTCCAAAATTGGCCAAATTTGGCAAATTTTTGTACAAAAAAAAAAAGCGAAAACAAAATAACATGTCTGTTGAGGGCAACCCGGTTTGGTTTTTTTCAAAAAATATTAGGATTTCAGTCCAAAGAACTTCCTCTTATCCCTCGCAGTGTATCTGCATACACTGCAATTCCTGATTTTTTTTTCATCTTCCTCAGCATTAGTTGACTAGATATAATATTGAGAAACTGAGCTGTGAGAGAGTCCATATTGGATCATTGATCTGACTCTTTTCTGGAAGTCTGTGGCAGATCATGTTCCAGCTCTCGCTGCTTGGCATCCCGGTATGCCTTTTTAACACTCGTCAGCTGATGCTGACCGAAGTTTTTCTTTATATAATCTTGTTTTGTCTTCTAAAGCCGTAGACTCATTGAAGACAACATAAAAGGGACTATTTTTCCTTTTTACTACAATACGTTCAGTGATGCCTTTTTTTTTATTTAGTAAAGGAAAACTAGGCCTTTGATGAGTCTGAGTCTGAGAGAAAGGGTACTTTAAGATTGTGGGTGTGAAAGTTGATAAACTGATACAATACTGTGAATGAGAGTGAGTAGCCTATTGTGACTGAGTTGAATGCGTTCGCCAATGTAAATGTTCTATTTCACAGTATCTGTCTGTGTGAGTGTGATTGTCTAAAAGTTAGGGTGTATAAATCGCGTTACAGTGCGGAAAATAATAAATGCAGCCCCTTTTAAGTGTAATAAAATGTCTTTTTTTTATTAGTTTTCATATAGCGTGTTAATTTTTACCGGGAGGCTTAGTTCTGCTGGGCAATTTTGGTCTTTTTGGCAAATTTCGGCAATTTTTAGGGCCCCAACTTGGGCAAAAAAATGCAGACGACAGTTTCCCGGGTTCGTTCTCCACTGGTGCCCGCCTCCATATTCAAGCTTGATTCCTTCGTGTGCCCGGGCTCACACATTTTTGATTTCACTCCCCACCTCCCATATTTACTCCCATTTCTTGCTACCTCCCAAGTCTCTCGTTCACTCCCCACTGGTGCCCACCCTCACATACATCTGGGTTGACTCCCCTTGTACCCACCTCCAAGTCTCCAGTTCAATTTCCACTGGTGTGCCTTGCCCCCACATTATCTGGTTCACTCCCCACTGGTCCCACCCCCCATAGTCTCTGCTTCAATTCCCCCACCGGTGCCCTCATCACAAGTCTCTGATTCAATCCCTACTTGGGGCCCCCCTCCTAGAGTCTCTGATTCACTTCCCAATGGCGCCCACTTCTCATTGTACCGGGGACCAATCCCCATGGTGCCCACCACCAATAATATCTGGTTCACTCTTTACTGGTGCCCATACCCATAGTCTCTGGTTAAAATTCTCACTGGTGCCCACCTCCCATAGTCACTGTTGTCCACCTCACATAGTTCTGGGTTCACCCTCGGCTGGTACCCACCTTCAATACCCTCCAATTTAATCCCCTCTGGTGACCATTTTTCATAGCCCCTGGTTCAATCACCACTGGTGCCCACCTCCCAAAGTCTCTGATTCAATCTCCGCTGTGCCTGCTCCCAGTCTCTGGTTCTCTCCTATTGGTCTCCATCTCACAGTTCTGGGTTCATTCCCACGGCTTGCCCTTACCCCATAGTCTCTGGTTTACTCTCCAATGGTGCCTACCTCCCATAGCCCTCTGGTTCAATCCCTCTGTATTCAGCAGTACCGCCGCTGAGCCACCTTTGCATGGAAGGTGCTTGCAAGGGCAAGTGGAGCAGAGGAGCCAGTGAGAAGGGGGCGTCATGATAAAGAGGGAACGAAATCGACGTCATTCAGTTCTTAGTTTCAGTGGAACCTCATTATAAAAAGTGATGATGGGACCGACCTAAAATCCCGGGTTAACAGTCCTGTTATAGCCGAAATTTAAGTGAAACAACCCAAATAACCTAATCATGTGTCATTTAAATTTCGAGACCCGAAGAGACACAGGATGATTGGCCGTATGTGTGTGTGTACTCGTGTGCTGCCGAAAGACTCCCCGTAGGTTGGTTTGCCATCGACTAATTTACTAATTATATACGACAATATATACCGTGTGAGCTATCCACGACACCCCAAACGTCGCTTCAAACCTTTGTCTAACTAGAGCCTTCCTCCCCGACTTCTTGAGGTCATGGTTCCAGAAAGCATAAAAGGAAACATAGGGGGATAGCAGACAAAGCAACAGTGACCTAACAGCTCAGGATCCCATGAAGGCGGGGTCAGCACAAAAGACCCCCCCCCCCCCCTCCTCCCCCCCCCCCCCAAAAAAAAAAAGGGAGCAACATATAGAGAAGGAACATAATAAAACACATCAAGAGTGAACAGAGCATAAAGTATTCCAGAGACTTCAATGTTGAACTAAGATTTAATAATGAAAAGTACAAAATTTTTAATGGAATGGTTGAACTTAAATCAAATTCAATCATGAAAAATCGATAAAAATATATATGTAATTCAAGCAGCAATTGAAAAAAAAAAACAAAAAACAATTGTCAAAATTCATGATAAATTAAAGAACATCAAAAATCTGTTTTTAAAAAAGCAAACCCACAAAATTACATGCACATTACAGGTACTGGTAACAAGACCCATGACATTTTGTGGAAATAATAAAAATTCATTTGACAATTCGAATAGTAATACTGATCGATAAATAGTACATTGACTATTGACAAAAAGACTAACGGTACTGATCGATAAATAGTACATTGACCATTCACAAAAAATTTTGTTACCGATATAAAAGCCTTCCGAAAGCTCCTCCCTTGTCAGGTCTCAAGTGAGTAAAGAGCTACTCGACAGCATAAAGTATATGTAGAAGAGGCCCCAAATTTACTAGTTACTATAAATGAAAAAACAATTAACGATTTGTTTACAATGAAAAAAATAAAGATGAAATTTAAAATTTAAAAGAGATAAACATGATCGGGCAGTTACAAATAGAGATGTGAATATATTACGTAAAATTAAAGATAATATGTCAGGTTCGTAGTTTACGTTTTTTCCAGGCAGTTGACAGGCTTGGATGAATATTCGTCCCGATAACAGACTCGGGGTCGTAAAATTCCACTTCCAGCAATTGGTAAGGGGTTGTTGTATAAATCTTTGACAGCGGGCTCGGGTTTGATCCTTGAAGATTATACAATCCAATTAAAAGCTCCGGCGTCTTAATGGTGTAGATATAATATCTACAAAATCCCAAAAGATAAAAAAACTTCCAGATATATAAGGAATAGAGCGGGCTGGCCGTCCGGCATAGATTTATGGAGAGAAGTGAGTGTAGAAAGTTAGATCTATCAGCTTTTATAATAATGGCTACGTGACAGAATTTAGAACGAAAAGTATTCACTAAATTAAAAAAATTAATTCGAGGGGAAAGGGATAAAAGGAAAGACGATCTAATATTAGAAGGTAAAGTTTACTAAGACTACCAAATATAACTGGAGTGAGATGAAATTCAGTTCTTAATAAAATAAAATTTTAAAAAGAAATTGTGAACAACCTTTACTGTGACACTCGGCTAAGGGAAACAACTCACATATTCCCCCCAACTAACCTAAAGAAAAAATAAAGCCCAGTACCGTTTAAATCCTAATAGGGAAAAAAAAACACCTTAGCACCTTTACTAAGACTTGACTAACCCCAATTGAAAAAAAAAACCCCAAAAACTCCGACCTCGAGCTGACCCTAAAGAAAAAACAAAACAACCTTGGACTGCTTTCAATACTTCACAAAACAAAAATAGCGACGGAAAACCAAAACAATGATCCTATAAGGAAATATAAACTTTCACTAATCACTATATACGTATTGACAAATTGAATAAACGGATGACAAAAGATCCACGGTGAAAATACAAATTTAAAAGAATGCCAGCACGAGTTCTGGAAAGTTTTGGACAACTCGAAGGCCTCCAGAAAGGCTTGAGAATGTTTAGATGAGCTCCACATTCATCTAAAAGTTAAAGTTAAGTCAGAACAAACCCTCAAATCCAATAAATCCAATTACAAACAAAAATTAAAAACAACAGATAATCTTAAACAAAACACTAGACAAACCCTTTTGCAATTAGAAAATGAAGAAATAAAACCCAAAGACAGTGGACAAAAAAACACATTTTCCGATAATGTTCGACTGGCATGTATGGCTTTACAGGGGGAGGGTAATGTTCCGCCTCAAAATTTCACGAAATAGTTCGAATTGTGAGTAAACATATTTCTGGAAGGGATTTTGATCTAAGTGAACTACCCTGTGCTTTATCAGCCCTTAATTTTTCAGAGAAGGCCACCAATAGCAAAGCAACAAAATTTCGGAGAGCATTATGAATTCCCAAACATTTCACTTTAGGGCTTGATGGGACAAGTCGACAGAAGAAGACTTTTTTTGAACGCCACATTGTCTTTGACAATGGAAAAGTCATGATATTGGGTTTAGAGAAGTTGCTACGGACGATGCAAAAACATTTTACAGCAAACTGAGATATGTTTGAGAATTGAGTGCATTCCATTTACATCATTCTTTTAGTTCCAAATATTT
>NW_027627652.1:0-4984 GCF_034508935.2 Berghia stephanieae
TACAATCTGCCAAAAAAAAAAAAAAATTTTTATTTTATCAGTTGACTTGTGTTCCAAATCCCAGATTTCACATACCTTAATGCTTTCCTATTAAGTAAAGAAAAAATGTAAAAAAAAAATAAGACAAAAGAGGAATAAAGACAAAAATATCATAATTTCAAAGTGAATCAAATACTTAAGAAAAGAAGATATTATCATAGTCATTTTTTCTTTACAGGTCAGATGCCTTGGTTATCTTCGTCTTTTTCCCAAGAAATCCATTCAGACAAAATTTTCCTCAAATGAATGAATATAATTTAATTCATTTTCCCATAGTTAAAAAAATTTCTATAATTGTCAACTCAAGTTTTTTCAAAATTCACAAATCCCACTTTAAATATGAACTTTTATATAGCGTATATTACATGGATGTACCATGCTCAATGCCTTCTCAACATTTACTTTATTGCTCCAGCAGGCTATATGCAACCACTTTCCATTTCATAACAGTACCATTTGTCTATTAAACATTCTTAACTTTTCAATATTCGCCACCCCCCCCCCCCCCCCCCCCCCCCCACCCCCCGACAACCAAAAGGGAGTTAAGTTAAAAAGAGAACATAGCAAAACCCCAAAGACTGAGGCGTAACATTCATCAATAAATTACCTTTGTTGAATACAATTTGACTGGGTCTGGTCTGGTACAATACGATGAGCCAATATCAGATTTAAACCTACTTGACTGCTCCCCTCTTGTGATGCTGACTTGAAGCGTGTGCATATAATAGAAAATATAAAAAATAGTAAGACTACATGAAACAAAGCAATATTGGTAACAAATGATTAATTTTATCATTTAACTCACTGACTGCCACAGGTTTCGAAAATGGAATTCCCTTGACTGCCAGAGTTCCGCATGTTACTCCAAAAATCATAATGACCACACTTTTTAAGATAATAAAACACTTTAAAAAGCAAACAAACCTGTTTTAGTTGTTCTTTCAAATGATGCCATTGAATTTCATGTAGCTTTATATCTGGATTTTACAATGTTTTTTTGAAAATAGGGTGTTTATTGCCAAAAACAAAAATTTTTTAAAGGGTATAACTATAACTCTTCCTCGACTGTCTTACTGTCTAAATATCTATAATATAATTGTTTTCTTAACAGAAATCAAGCAACAACATAATAACAATAATATAAGAAACAAAAAAAATATGATTTGGTGAATGTTTCCCTAAAAAATTACAAATAATTTTGCTTGGTGTGAAAATCCTTGAAACCGAATTGTCAACGCACAACGGGACCTTACAATCAGGGCACCAATACTTTGTTTCTTGTCGTTTTCTCGATGTACGATCTCTGTTCTGATCTGCCTTAGCCCTGTCTGTACATACTTTGCATGACCTTCTAAGTATCTTTTTGCTGGTTGCTGGCAGCGGTTCAGAGAAATGTCGTTCGACAAGACGATTCATGGAGCTTACGACGGTGAAGCCGAAGTGTGGCAATGTCAGAAGTACTGGCACATAGTTTGATTGCCTGTTTACGTTTGTACTCAATTGTAAGTTGGTCTGCCAAGTCAAATGAAGTCGTGTAGTTTCC
Organism: Berghia stephanieae; assembly: GCF_034508935.2. Lineage (NCBI taxonomy): Eukaryota > Metazoa > Mollusca > Gastropoda > Nudibranchia > Aeolidiidae > Berghia > Berghia stephanieae. Next base: position 1,583 of record NW_027627652.1, read on the forward strand.
ACCTTACTTTTCCTTTGTCTGCAGTACCTTATTGAACAGAATGTGAGCTTGAACAACGGATAGTACGTAGAGGTGAAGGAACAACTTCTTCCACCATTTGGCAGTTCTTCTGCGCAAAGAACATATGAATGGAGTTGATCACTTCTATCTGTTGCACACCATGTTCTTAGTGTATCAATAATCACATTAGGTTTTGTTCTAGTTCCATGCGGGTCGTGGTTTTCACTCTGTTGGGTGGGGTCATGAATCGTCGACAACATATACAAATCTCTTTTGTCTTTCCATTTCAAAGCAACAAGCTCATTTTTTGTCTGTAACAGACCTCTCCAACTGCAAGCTTTCATCTGCTAGATCCTTTGGAAAGCCCTTTCTATTGGATCTACACGTCCCTATCATCATTGTTTTCCGTGCGACAAGTTCATCAGCAAGCGGGGAGCGCAGTAATAGTTGTCCACGTACAGGTATAGCCTTTGTCCAAAAGTGGCTGAAGGAGGCGCAGACAAACATCATGTGGTTTATTCGAAACATTTTCTTCACCAGCATAAATCTCAAAGGTGTAGACATAAGCACTTTTACTATCGGCCAACATGTACAGTTTGATCCCCCGCGACACTGGCTTGTCCTTGATATAAATTTTGAACCGCAGCTTCCCCCTCCATCCGCACACAGCTTCATCAATTGCAATGTTTTTGTCTGGAACACATAAAGCTGTCCCCCGTGTGGTGTCCCCCCCGTGTGGTGTCAACTGAGAGGGTCAAGAATAGCCCAACGCCAAGCCAGCGTGTCGTAAAAGGCGACTAATGTGTGTGATTCCCCCATCTTTGAGTCACCTGGTCCTCCAGGTTGGGGGTTGGCAAAGGGTTAACACCCCTTTCCGTTAAACCAAACCGTTACAGAAACACAGACAGACAAACTAAATCCTTTTTTAGCTTGGGCGACCGAAGAGTTTCTGGAATTACAGAATTTATGAAGGACAACAGACAAAGCCGAAAGGACTCTGCTGACCTGATGACGTCTTCGCCAAACAAGCAGCTTCGAATTGCGTCGTGGAACGTTCGCACCATGTATGAAGCAGGAAAAAGCTCTCAAGTTGTGACTGAGATGAGAAGATACAGGCTGCATATACTTGGAGTAAGCGAAACCCACTGGATACAATCCGACAGAAACACCTCAAGTCTGGGGAGAAGATTTTATATTCAGGGAGAGGGGACGGGATTCATACACAGGAGTAGGAATCATTCTAAGCAAGTTTGCCAAAGTCACTGAGAGGATGGGAACAATGCGGAGAAAGATCATCATGGCGTCCTTTACAACACGGAGTAAGAAAATCAGCATGAACATTGTACAGATCTATGCCCCAACAAATGATGCAACAGATGAGGACAAAGATACATTTTATGGTCTGCTACAACAAGTCATTGACAAGTTGCCAAGGAAAGACATCAACATATTGATGGGAGATGCTAATGCAAAAGTGGGACAGGATACGTAGGCTATGAAGTATCATGGGACGTCATGGCATGGGAGAAATGAATGATAATGGTGAGAGATTTGGCAAATTTCTGTGCATTCAACAGTTTGGTGATTGGAGGATCAGTGTTCCCCCATAAGAGGATCCACAAAGCAACTTGGGTCTCACCAGATGGTGTGACAGAGAACCAGATTGATCATTTTTGTATCTCTCATAGATTCAGACGTTCATTGAAGATGTGACAGTACGGAGAGGGCAGATGTTGGATCAGACCACCACCTGCTATTGGCAAAGGTTAAGCTCCGACTCAGAAACACGGGCCAGATCACATACAAGAAGAAAATTCGAGTGAATGCACTTGATGGGGAAAAGAATGAGGAATTCAAACTAACAATTGAATAATAGATTCCAACCTCTTACTGAGCTCGAGGAGGACAATAGATGTAGAGTCACATTGGCAAAGATCAAGGAAGTCTACATAACAACTTGCCACGAGGTATTGGGGGGAAAGAAATCGGAACATAAAGAATGGATAGTCCAACCACCTTGGACCTTATTGAAAAGAGGAGAAACAAGGAAGGAACAAGTGAATGCAAGCCGAACAAGGGCTTCAAGACTGGAATGCACAAGAGCAGTATCGAGCCATAGCTAAGGAAGTCAAAAGATCTGTGAAGAAAGACAAGGAAGCATTCATGAACAGACTTGCAGAGAAGCAGAAGCAGCAGCGACTGGAGGACCATGAGGATCCTTTATCAAACTACCAAGCAACTTGCTGGAAAATATGGGAAACCAGAGATACCAGTCAAAGACAAAGATGGAAAACTATTTTGGAAAAGAGGCTCAATCTGAACGATGGAGGGAACATTTCAACTGCCTTCTGAACAGACCACCACCAGACAACCAGCCAGAAATTTTGCCTGCAAGGAATGAGCTACCATTAGCTGTGATCCACCATCGATAGCAGAGATTGTGGGTGCCATTAACAAGATGAAAAGGGAAAGCTGCTGGACCAGACCAGATTCCACCGGAGGCTCAAAAGTTGATGCGGAAAGAAATGCTGAGGCCCTGCACCCACTATTTGAGAGAATCTGGAATGACGGGATATCCCAAAGGATTGGAAGGAAGGACATCTTATCAAGCTTCCAAAGAAAGGGGACCTCAGTAATTGTAATAATTATCGAGGCATCACTCTTCTTTCCATCCCAGGAAAGGTTTTCAACCGTATTATTTTAGAGAGAATTAAGAATGCAACAGATGCTAAACTGCGGACGAACAGGCAGTTTTCGAAAACCGTTCAACCACCGACCAGATTGCCTCTCTGCGAGTCATAGTGGAACAGTCTATAGAATGGAACTCTCCTCTTATTTGTCAACTTTTCTGGATTACGAGAAGGCTTTCGACGTATTGACAGAGCACATTGTGAAAATTCTGGCACATTATGGATCCCTGAAAAGATAGTAAACCTCATTAAAGGAAATGTATGAAGGATACAAGTTGCGAAGGTTGTAATAAATCAGCTTACTGACAGCTTGAAATTAAGACTGGGTGTCAAGCAGGATGCTTGCTCCACCAATCACCATGTTCTTATCCTTGCCATTGATTGGCAATGAAGGAAACCTCCAAAGGGAGAAGAAATGGATACAGTGGACCCCCCTGGACACAGTTGGATGATCTGATGTTTGCAGATGATCTGGCTCTTTTTGTCCACAACCCAGGACCAATGCAAGCAAAAACCACAATATAAACAGCCTCTCGAAACAATGGTCTAAGAATTCACCCCTGCAAAGTCAAAGGTCTTGAGGATAGGTACCTCAAAGGACGATCAAAGTAAAAACAGGGAACACGAAGTTTTCCCCTTTCTGCTTCCGAAATAATTGACAAGGTAGGGAAAGAACAAGGGAAAGCACAAAAGGAACCGGGTGAATCACATC
>NW_027627653.1:0-4980 GCF_034508935.2 Berghia stephanieae
TGGATCGAATTAGTTCCGTTATTGTTTTATAAAACAACCAATTATGTTTGTCCGAGCACGTGTGAAGGTGTGTCACAAATTCCATGTTTTGATTGGTGAAAAAATCTACTGTGGGCTCATTGTTGTAATGGAAATCTCAAAACATAAACAAAAAAGTGTAGATAATCTAATGACGCTTTTACAACAGCCCTAAACTGGAACCATAATTGTGTTCCGATGTTTAGCCCTGCATATATGTACACGTCGGATTATAATAATTTAGTTTTAAAGCACTTTGAGAAATTACTCATTCCCGCCAACGGGACAAAAAAACTTCGAGCAAGCTTTATTTTGACTTAAATCAGTTGTTTTATGAGTTTGTTTGGTTATTTTTGTGGGGGTTTTTTTGGGGGGTTGTTTTTTTTTCATCAAAATTCCCCCCATATCCCCTTTTGGACGGATGGTCCTAAAATATCACCCGTTTGTTAAAGAATGAATTTTATTTAGATATACCTTTTTAACATGCGCAGGTAAATCGTCTTTGTCCATGGAAATAGTAAGAGGTAAGATTTTCAGGATTTACAATTTTGACCAAGAAATACAAAAAAAAAATATACTTTCTGTACTAACTGTATATAGATAGTTCGAAGATGGCTCATCAGGTCTTTTTTATTTTTTTTTTTTTTTTTTTGTCATCCGCGTTTATGAGTAATGCTCACTGAACTGTATTAAACCAACTATAAACGTTCATGGATACACCAGTTTTGTGTGTTGGTTCGTTATACTTCGGATGGCAATGTTATGAGCTTCTTACCAAGCGCATACTATCTATAGCCAGGCGCTTATTCCATAACTGAACGGTTATTTTACCCAATATGAATGCGGGTTTTATGGCCGCTCACTGAGACAGGCAAGGTTTTCGATGCCCATAAAATCTGTCAATTGATAACGCCTATGACGTTTCATCTCCAAGGGTGCAAGTAGTCGTGTCCGGACACCATAGCCTTTTGGTGGGTTTTTTTAAACTTTGGCCCCGTGTTATTTTTCCGTTCATTGACAAAACACTTTTTTTCATTTTGGCCAGATTTTTGTTCTTTTTTTGTTTTTTTTTTTTACTCTTTTGGGCCCGATTTTTGTTCTTTTTTGTTTTTTTGTTTTGTTTTTTCTCTTTTGGGCCCGATTTTTGTTCCTTTTTGTTTTTTGTTTTTTTTTTGTTTTTGTTTTACTCTTTGGCCAGATTTTTGTTCCTTTTTGTTTTTTTTTTTTTTGTTTTGTTTACTCTTTGGCCAGATTTTTGTTCCTTTTTGTTTTTGTTTTTTTTTTTTTTTTTGTTTTACTCTTTGGCCCGATTTTTGTTCCTTTTTGTTTTTTTGTTTTTTTTTTTGTTTTGTTTTACCTTTGGCCAGATTTTTGTTCTTTTTCTTTTTTTTTTTTTTTACTTTTCAAGTAAAGATGAAATAAATGACTTACAACTACTAGTCAAAATGGGCCCAAACTTGTTGACATGTCATAAACCTGTAACTTCAAAGTATCTTGGGTTTGATAAGTTGGGAAGTCTTGGCTTGATACATGTAAATGAGTTGCGTTATATCTTAATGTTATCGAATTTGTGCCCCAAAGCGTCGATCTGGATTATGCGTAGGAAAGAGCTCCATGAATAAAATCATGATTGGTGTCAAAATATGTTTAGAATAAGGAACTCTTCATGTGATGAAGTACAGTTCAACCTGTGTAAGACGGAGTCGAATGGGCAAGGGGGATAAACTCGTTTAGTGTGTGGTGTGTGTGTGGGGTGTGTGTGGTGTGGCGGGGCGCGCGTGTGTGTGTGTATGCGCGCGCGCGAAGTGTGTGTGTGTATGTGTGTGTGCGTGAGAGAGAGAGAGAGAGAGAGAGAGAGAGAGAGAAGGAGAGAGAGAAAAGAGAGGGAGAGAGAGAAATTTGAATGGAGGGAAGTTATTGTTATGCGCCTAGAGTTTATTGTATAGAGGGTGGGCGCAATTAAAAAAAATTTTCATTATTATTATTTTTGTCATCTTTGTTTTTTCCCGGTTGCCGATTACCGTGAGACAGAATGTGATGCTAGCCTTGTAATCATAGAAGTTTTCTTGGTTTTTCCAATAGCTACCAGTCTGTTCTTGAATGAGTTAAGGTGAATTAGCACTGACAACTTGAAAATGAAAAAAAAAAATTGGAATGGAACACTTTTCCTCAATCAGGACATTAACTTTTTACTGAAAAGTTTATTTAAAAAAAAAAAAAATAATGTTTAAGCTTAGAAGTCAATTTCAGTCGTCGGGTTATCTTAAAATAAATACCGTTCTTAAAATTGACCTTATATAGCGCAATATCCACTAAATGTGCTCAAAGCGCTTTACAAAGGGTCCCTGGTCAACAGCAACATTTAACATGTAGGACGGACACGACGCCTGTTAGGCGATATTACAATTTTTCGGACAAAGGCAACGCTGTTAACGGCTAGGTGCTCATTTTACACCGAGTACGGTGAGAGAAAGTGAGTTAAGAGCCTTTTCCAAGGACTCAACTATGCGCCGAGCGCGAGGCTCGAACCAGGACCTTCCGATCCGAAAGCGGTGTCATACGACTAGACCACATAGCCGCACAGTTCTTACACTCTCTTGATTTTTGGGAATTGCGGACATATTCCCAACTTACTACACGAGCCTGTGAGTACGCGTTGGGAACAAAGTTCCAACCCAAAAGGAAGATTTGAAAAATCGGTATTCTGTCCTTCGATCTATTCTGTTTCGTTATCTCGGAATAATAGACATTTTGAAAAAAAACGTAAATAATAGATACCTTTTTTAAAATCTAAATTTAGTAAAAAGAATTTTTAATTTGTTATCTGACGTCACAGATGATTTTTGTAAACTTGATATCATTACGCATTAAAATTATTCATGGAGAGGGTGGAAATGTACTGTCCCGATTTGGGGTGATCTGTCACATTTGAAATAGAAACATCTGTGGTCAAATTGGGAAATAAAGTGTAAGGTTGTTTGTCTTGTGGGCAGTGGGGGTGTGTTTTGGGGTGTGTTGTGTGTGTGTGGTATGTGTGTGTGTGTGTGGTGTGTGTGTTAAGAGAGACACATCACTCCCCCAAGTGGGATATTATGGGGATTTCGTAGCAGAGACCTTATCAGAAAAGTTTCAGTATTTTTCTAGTACAGGTCTTATCTTTTGTTACGTGTTGACGTAACACGGGTGTCAACGATAATCTTTTCTCCCCTCTCTCCTCTCTCTCCTCTCTTTCCCCTCTCTCTCTCTCTCTCCTCTCTCCTCTCCCTCTCTATCTATCTATCTATCTCTATTTATCTATTTTATCTCTCTCTATCTCCTCTCTCCTTCTTTCTCTCTTCTCTCTATCTATCTATATATATCTCTCTTCCCTCCTCCCCTCTCTCTATCTATCTATCTCTCTCTCTCTCTCCCCCCTCTTTTTTCGCTCACTCTCTTTCTCTGCTCCTCTCCCCTCTCTATATCTCTTTCTCTCTCTCTCCCCTCTCTTTCTCTCTCTCTCATCTATCTCTCTCTCTCCTCCTCTTTCTCTCCCCTACTATCTATCTCTAAACTCTCCCCTTCTTTTTCTCTCTCCCCTCTTCTTCTCTCTCTCTCCCCTTTTCTCTCTCTCCCCTCTTTTCCTCCTCTCTCTTTCTCTCTCCTTTTTCTCTCCCTTTCTCTCCCTCCCCCTCCCTCTCTCTCTTTTATCTATCTCTCTGTTTTATCTATCTATCTCTCTATCTCTTCTCCCTCTCCTCTCTTACTCTCTATCTATCTATAATATATTATATCTCCCTCCCTCTCTCCCCTCTCTCTCTATTACCTATCTATCTATCTCTCTCCCTCCCTCTTTTTTCGGCTCCCTCTTTCTCTGCTCCTCCCCTCTCTCTTATCTCTTTTTCTCTCTCTCTTTCTCTCTCTCTCTCTCTCTTTCTCTCTCTATCATCCATCTCTCTCCTTCTCTCTCCCTACTATCTCTTCTCTCTCCCTCTTTCTCTCTCTCTCTCTTTTCTCTCTCTCTCCTCTCCTCTCTTCTCTTTTCTCTCTCTTTGTAACCTATCCCATGTCAGACCCTAGCCCCACCTCTTACTCCTCATCTCCAGTCACCATCTCCTTTTGTTTGTTTTATATATTTTTTCTCGTTTCTTCTTTCATAAACTATGGGTTTGCGTTTTCCCAACCGTATAACTCATTGATTTCCCCTATTTTTATGATTACAAAACCCGTTATTGGGCAAACACGGTGGAAATATAGTTAATGTTTTATACCAAACTTTCCAGTCGGGTTAGACATAAAAATGGCGAAAAAAAACAAATAACATGGTATCCATTCATCCATAACCGACACATCCATATTTCCAAAGGCTCATCCAACGTATGATGTGTTTTCACAAATCTCTAGTAACAAAAAAAAAACACCCCCCACCCATAATTTAGAGTGGGATGGTCTGTCTGTGTGGGGTGTGTGTGTATGTATGGTATGGTGTGTGTGTTATATATCCTGTGTGTTGTATGTCTATGGGTATTCAGTATGTAAGGGCGTTGGTCACGATATGTAGTTAAGTTTTTTTAAGTCTGCTAGTGTCATTGAAGCTGTTTAAATTTAAAATTTAAAAAACCCTTTGAAATTTCTCAAATAAACTATTTAATAACAGCGACGTTTTATTTTAAAGACACGGGAAAAGGTGCTTGGGCCCTTTTAACGGGGTTCGTGCTCTTTGATCGTTCTACCCGTATATTGTCTAGATGATTCCTTTCCCTTTTTTCTCACTTTGATGTCGTGGGGGGGGGCTGGCGAATTTTCTTTTTCTGAGTTCGCCATGTACCCCTGCGGGTTTGCGACGGTTCACGAATGCGGACGGACTTTGCTGATTGGGTCGATCGTCATTACATAGTAGTGTGAAAACCATAAGAGGTGTTGCGTGTACCCCATACACTTTTGGGGGATCAATGTACAGCTTTGGGGGTATGCATGGGGGTGATG
>NW_027627654.1:0-4979 GCF_034508935.2 Berghia stephanieae
CTTACACAATATAACAACACCGGCTTTTTTTACACTACGTTGTCATTGTCAGGCATAAGTAGCAGTCCGAATGATGAAGGATATAGAATTTTGAAGATTTTATGGCATTGATGATGATGATGATGATGATGATGATGATGATGATGATGATGATGAGATGATGAATGATGAGGGTGATGGAAAATAAATAAATGTTGATGATGGTGATGATAAGATGGATGATGATGATGAAGATGATGATGATAAAGATGATGATGAGATGGTGATGATAATGATGATGAGGCTAATGATGATGAGATGATGATTATGATGATGATAATATAATGAAGACCAGGGTTTAGCTAACAGCACTATTTTTTTTCTCTTTACTAGGGGAGAACCCACAATATTTCAGGAAATAAAGGCAATTACAAAACAACACTCATTTTTTTTCCCTATAATACTACCATATTGTGGAAAAATTGATAAGATCGAGGCGATCAACGATCCAGATCAGTTGGATAAATGTGTGTAGGTGCGCGCAAATGAATTCTGGCTTGACCAGATGGCGATTAAAAAAGGTCAAATGATCGATCATAATCATTGGTCCGAGTAAGGACATTCGCCTAATTAAAAAAAAAAAAAAATTCAAACACGCTGTTTATAAAGAGCCTCGATAAACGATACTTCTTAATATACTGATTTAATATTAATAATTATAATAATTACAAAGACTGTCAAAATTAAGAATTTTACTAACTTCTTTGATAATGCTTATTATATTGACAAATAAAAATATCTTGGAGAAACATTTTTGTTTTAAAATAAAATTAAAATCTTAAATGCTAATCACTATACTTTTACTTGTTCAAAAAATTTTCAAAAAGTAAATAAAGGAGAAAGCTCTTTTTAAAGTAACTTATGGCCGACCCAAATTGCGATTTCAGGGCCAAGTGTCGAGCATAGATTAGGCGAATCTAAACCAAAGGACTCATGATTACGCCCTAGCTGATATTCTAAATAATCATTTGACTCAACGGGCAATAAATCAACCTTAATTTATGAAAGGTTTGAAGTTAAATTGTATATCAATCTGTGAAAAAATAATTTTAGAATTTTTAGATTTGCCAGTAATTCTGTGCTCGATGATGAAAATTTAAACATTGGCTTTACAGAATAATGTTTTATCCCTACCATATTTTAAAAAAAATAGATTTGTCATGTATTGTTGTGATTAAAAGAATTGGAATGAGTCCCTCACATGAAGAAATGAAAAACAAACAAACTATTATTTCCTAAATTTTTAAAGCATGATACTCGTAATGCTTTACTATTTAATTCATAGCTACAATAGGGAGGAAGAAAGTCGTGACATCAAACCCTCTACTCGTTGTTCCTATAGTTTCAGTCAGAGTCTTAAGGTGTCTAAGGATGGAAAACGCTTAAATAAAAAAATATTATGTGGGGTTTTGGGGGGGGAAAGTGCCGAGTGCTTAAGGCATTGCACGTGACCTGGAAAGGACCCGGGGTTCGAGCCCCGCTTCAGGGACTTTCGTTTTTTTCCTTGAGCAAGATTTTTAACCCCAAATTTGCTCACTTCGACAACATGGGTGATTTCTGATGACATCAGACATCTTGTTTGATGAGAATCTACATTCCTTCGTGGGAAAGCCTAGGCGACGATGTCTTATGAGTTCCCTGGCGGAAAAGGCATAATAATGGGTTTATCTAGATTTACAATATCAACACGTCTTATTTATTGCTTTGTGGCCTTGTATATGACACTCGGTTTTGAATCGATATCTTTCTTTTTCTGATCACGCTCTGGGCGTGGCAAAGTTGAGTCCCTGGGCAAAGGCTCTTTACTCATATTCTTTCACGCAGTCACGGTGTAAAATGAGTACCTTACCGGTACAGCGATCCCAGTGTTAATAAATTAAACAGAGCCTAACGACATCGTATCTCGTCCTACACGTTGTTGACTTGAGACACTTATAAAACGCCTTTAGCACACACATTATATTGTCTTTTAAAAAGCCAAGCTTTTAGCTGTTCATTTTATACGTGGTATGCTTTCATCTGAAAAAGACGCCATACATGACTCTTCTAATCATCCCTTTGCCCGGTGTTCTAGGTCCGTCACCATTTATCGGGATATACGCCATTTGTCCCCGGCTTTAGAAAAGAGAGGATTTTTTTTACTTACATTTCGTTTATTAATTAGTTGAATGTTCTCTATCTAAATAGTCTGTATGGGACAGTATCTAAGATTGGGAGAGAGAAGAGAAGGGGAGAAGATAGATAGATAGATAATAGATAGATAGATAGATAGATAGATAGATAGATAGAATAGATAGATAGATAAACATTGAAAGATAATTAAGATTGTTTGACTTCACAACGTTGTAGAAGTCAAACAATCTTAATTATCTTTCAAATGTTTTTAAATAGCTCCTTTTATCCTAAAGTTGAGCACTATTATTTCATGGTTTTTGTTTTAATAATTTATAGATAGATAGATAGATAGATAGATAGATAGATAGATAGATAGATAGATAGATAGATAATAGATGATAGATAAGAGATAGATAGAGAGATAGAGAGATAGAGAGAGAGAGCGAGAGAGAGAGAGAAGAGAGAGAGAAGGGGAGAGAGAGAGAGAGAAAAACAGTGAGAAACTAACAGAAAACAAAATGTGGGGAACAGATAAAGAAATTATTTTATCATGTCGAACAAGACAAGACTCTGGACATATCAGTCTCAGTCCCCACGACTGTACTGCCGCACACTGAAGCATCACATTTCCTCATTTTGGTCTAAACATTTTACTTCGGCCATCCTTTCGATTTAAGACTACCTCCAGCTTGTCATAATGTCTCAAACCCGGGGATTTTGAGACATCATAGGTTGGAGGGTTGGAGACTCTTAATTAGATTATTTGGGGTCATCATGCTGGGATCTCTGTTTGAATTGAAATACTCTGGCCAAATGAAGAAAATGCGTTTTTTCATTGGGGAGAAAGGCAGGGTAGGCTGACGTTTCCCATTTCCCCTTGACAAGCTCTTACGTTCCCTAAATTTAATCATCCTCAAGGGAATTCTCTCCAAAAATGATGGAATTCCCTTTCATCCCATCGTGCCTCTGTTTCATGGGGTTGTCTATGCCACTCATCCCATTCTATGCCCTTTTTTGTCATGAATTGGCCATAAAACTGAATGGATGAACGAGACGTAATGTAAAGCTATAATGTCACAGTATGAAAATGATCAATTTTTTAATTTAGTTGGTTTTTTTATTATTATTATACATTACATTTGGTGAGTCTGTTTGGATTGTGTGATGTTTTTTTTTTGTTCTGGACAAACTTTTAAGTGCAAACGATAGGTCAAACTCACTGCTAAATTTTACTTCTTTTTATGTCTTGTCAATTATGTTCCTTGGTGACTTTTTCGTCATTGTTAATGTATGCCACTAACCAATCCTACTCTTATTGGAAAGTTGTAATACACACACACACACACACACACACACACACATATATTATATATATAATATATATATATATATAAAATATATATATATATATATATTATAAAATATAAAATAATTTTAATATTTACCACAATGTTGGAGTCAGTCTACATCGATGTTTCAGGCCTAATCAGCCATCGTCAGGACTGTGTTTTTACATGAGTTTGGTTGTTGTCTGTTGTTTTTGTTGAAGTGGTTCCAGAGAGAGAGAGAGAGAGAGGAGGAGAGAGAGAGAGAGGAGAGAAGGGGAGAGAGAGAGAGAGAGAGAGAGATGGGTTGGAAAACATATGTCGGGTAGGGGCAAATGTGATGAGGGGTAAGGGGGTGGAACGAGAGTCCTGCCGCCCAAATAAATCGTGTCGCCCATGTCGACCAATTTTAGTCTTGACTTACTTAACAGTCACAGCCTTCACGTCTTACAGAATGAGTTTTCAAATAACCGGGATGGTTCTTGCGTTCCAAGTTTAAACCTTCCCACCAGATAATTCTCCAAAATGGATGATGCGCTCTCTCATCGGGGCTGCTAGGTTTGGGCCCGAATTCCTCACGTGGTCAAACATTTCAGCCCCTTTGAAAAAAAAACACTCGTGGGTTTTGACATACATAAATTCAACTGGACTAGGAAAAAAATTGTTACTGAAAAAATAAATCAATAAAAAGAAAATTGATAAAATAATTCGACTCTAAGTGTGTGGTTCAATTTTTGGGCCCAAATTTACCACGTGCGTGGACATCTTGCAGCCCTGCCCTCATAACATTTTCATTCGTAAATTTTTGACGCTTTTATCCCATCATGTCGCAAATTTGCCATAAGGGGGGGGGGGGTCGGGAACAGAATAAAGATAATAGCCAAAAGTAAAAAAACTATGGTTGATTTTTCGCATTGGAAAATCGTCCCCATACGTTCGATACAGCCAACATTTTTTCCCCATTCAAAGATCTTTTTGTACATCATAAATTTAAAGAAATGAACAGTGTGTTTTTAGAGCAATTTTGCTTAAGAAATTATGTATCGCAACAACTTACTGCTATTGTGTTTGAGTGATAAAAAATCTATTTTGTGTTTTGTTGGTGTGAATGTTAGGGGGAAAACCTGAAAATGGCTGGTAAGGAAGGTTTAAAACCTTTTTTGGCCGCTGCTTTATTACGACACAGTGTGAGTCACATAATACGAGTCGATGTTGTTGTTGGGAGTCACAGGATCGTGTTTGGGTTTTGATTGAGCAGAAGTTCTCAGTGGCTATTCTATAGTAGTACTGAGAAAAAAAACAATAACTTTTTTTTGGCCTCAAACTTGTTTTATTCAAATATCGATCGAAATTTTTATGTGTATGACATTCGTTTTCGATCGGAAGGTCCGGGTCGTGCCTCGCTTGGCGCAATATTGAGTCCTTGGAAAGACTCTTTACTCCCCATTTCTCGTCGTACTCAGGGGTAAAATGACTACCTGCCGTTAACAGCGTTGTCTC
>NW_027627655.1:0-4981 GCF_034508935.2 Berghia stephanieae
TGCTAAAGAAATTATTATGGCAAGAACTTTACTGCTATTGTGTTTGAGTGATAAAATATCTATTTGTGTTTGTTGGGTGTTAAGTTTTGAGGAAAATCCTGAAAATGGCCGGTAAGGAGAGAGTTAATCGGCCAGTACTGATTTTACGCCTGATTACGGTGAGAGAATGTGAGTAAAGAGTCTTTTCCAAGGACTCAACTATACGCCGAGCGAGGCTCAAACACAGGACCTTCCGATCCGAAAACAGGTGTCATATCACAAGACCACATAGCCGCACACTCATAGCCGAATAGAAACACACTCACACACACACAAGCACACTATCACTTACACATACAAACACACACACAAACACACATAAACACGCAAACTTTACACATACGAACACATATACACGCACAATTACACATACAAACACATACACTCACAAACACACACACGCACATTTACACATACAAACACACATGCACATACACACGCACACTTACACATAGACACACACACACACACAAACACAAAACAAACAAACGGGGACTTGTAAATAACCGTGGAGAATACAAGAATGATAGGAACATTCACATGGCCATCTTAAAAGACTCACCTTGTATCCTGCAATGGACCCGGACTGCAGATCAGATTCAATGTTTCCTGGATCCAGGTAGGCGAACTCATGAGAAACCTTGGACCCGTGAATGCCCACAGCTTGCCAAACTGAATGCTGCCTGGATAAAAAAAGGATCATTTTTTAAAGAAATCGAATGCGTGTAACCTGGGATATTTTAGGAACTTTAGAACAGAAAAATTTAACCCAGTTTCATCCAATTTCGTAAAAGACTTGATCACAAAGCCCCCATCAAATCTTGCGACCTTGAACCCATACCAACAAAACATTGGCCACTCCATCGATACCTTATTACCATCCATTCCATCGATCATAAATACATCACAATTGACTGCTACTATGACTACTGCTACTACTACTACTACTACTACTACTACTACTACTACTACTACTACTACTACTACTACTACTACTACTACTACTACTACTAACTACCTAACTATTACTACTACTGCTACTACTACTACTACTAACTTTCTACAACTACTACTACTACTACTACATACTACTACTACTACTACTACTACTACTGCTACTACTACTACTTCTACTACTACTGCTACTACTACTACTGCTACTACTACTATATACTACTACTACTACTACTACAACTTTTACTACTTCTACTACTACTACTACTACTACTACTACTACTACTACTACTACTACTACTACTATTACTACTACTTATACTACTAATTACTAATACTACCACTACTACAGCTGCTGCGGCTGATGATAATGACGATGATGCTCTTAATTTGCTCAGCTCAGATCACTAATCCAACCATTTTCACCATCTTGTGACATTAACTCACTAATTTTCATTTCGGGCACAGCAATTCTTTCGTTGAAGTAAGAAGAACTGTTTCTGTTTTTGCCAAATCCATTAGGCGATCTAGTGGGCCATGTTTCCCGGGTTTCGGCACCATTTTTACCATTACCGCTTTCGTCAGTTTGACTGATATCATCAACCTGAAACGATGTCAGCTCTTGGGGTGGCTGTGTTCCATTGTCACCCTTGGATCGACTGTAGAATAAATTGAAAAATTAGAAAGCAGCACCGGTGTAAGATAAAGATGTGAACAAGTGTATGAAATGGAAAAGATCTGAACAAGTGTTTATCCACGAAAACGTGCTCAAAGCGCTTTACAAAGGATCTATAGCAAACAGCAACACTAACATGTATGACGAGATCATGCACACTTGTTCAGTCGAATATATTGTTTTTTGGTCATCACTGACTAATTTTTTCACTCTAAATTTCAAATAAACTTATGACATAACATATATGGGGTTATGGGGTCCCGATAGCTCAGTTGACAGAGCACTCGCTTCACGCGCAAAGGGACTGAGATCGATCCGGTGTTGCCGAGATTTTTTTTTACCCCTGTCCACCCAGCAGTGATTGGGTAGCTTGCTGGGTCTGTTAGATCTCTCGGAAAATACTTTGCGATAGACTAGCGTCCTATACAAAGGGCAGTAAACAAATGCTATTGTCCGTTTCATCTTATAGAGACCGGATAAACTCCGGCTCCATTGGCCTAGCGGCTCTGAAAGGAGCACTTTTTATGTGGGGTTATCACTAAAATAAGAATTCTATGCTGAGAAGGTAATTTTGCTTCTGTTTGTCATCATAATGTGAAATGGTAACTTACATTGTTCCCCAATTCTCCTTACAAATGTTTTTCGAAAGTACAAAGTAAATTGATGTCATATTAAAACGTTTTTCTGGGAAGTCAGTAATGATTTTTATTTATAACGACGGCCTTGTAGGAATGCGTATAATCTAGTAACAAATCAAGCAATATTGGGACTGTCCCAGTGACCGGATGGGCAACAACACCAACATACTATCCGAGTCTGAAAAATCACGTATCTAAAATTTTGGCCAGAAAACTCGTCCTTCAGATATCGATAGTTTACAATTACACTCATCTCGTCCAATGTTTGAGAATGTTTTGCCAAGGCGAGGATCGTATAAATCGATAAGTACTGAACTCACTCCCCTTAACACCGATAACTTCAATATTCAGATGTCGATATTTTTAGCCCATCATATTTTTTCATTCTCTGAGACAATTCTAGGCATATAATCTACATTACTGCAGCTATTTTGTCTTGTTGTTTGACTCTCGCTTTTGGATCGGAAACTTCTTGGTTCGACCCTCGTTGGAGCCTAGTTGAAACCTTGAAAAGACTTTTTATTCACATTTTTCTCACCGTACTCAGGTGTAAAAATGAGTACCTGGCCGTCAACAGCGTTGTCTCTGTCGAAAAAAAAAGTAAATTGTATTATCGCCTAAAAGGCGTCATATCTCGTTCTACAGTTTACTGCTTGTAAAACACGTTGAGCATGGTTAGTGATATGCTCTATATAAAAGCCCAATTAAAAAAATTATTAGCGTTTGTCTCAGGGATTGCTTTTCTCTTATTGATGGAAGTGTTGGTGGAAAAACACGATGTCGGCAACAAGAACTTACCACAGACGGACTATTGATTGGAGGTACCGCTTCTTATATTGCTCTACACACCTAAGGATGTCGCATTGACATAAGAAAAGAAAACCCCAACAAAGCAAGATTTATTAATTGGATTTTCAATGTTTTCAATGTTAATTTTAAACAAAACCAGTGCGGTAAACCACTTAATAGAGGCAAAACTCGTGACACCAAACTCTCTGCTCTGTTGGTTCCGAAATCATTGGAAGTGTGTATGTAATCAGTCCTTTGGAGTACTAATAATGAATATGTTTCATAGGTGGCATAACTATGTCAGTGTAGGATGTATAGATAGTATGCGCTTGGCTAAGAAGCTCACAACATTGCCATCCGGAAGTATAACGGAGCAACACACAAAACTATGTGAAACATTGAGCTTTAAGTGAGAATTGCTTATAAGTAGGATGGCAAAAAACAATAACAAAGACATAAGTGACGTCAACTTCGATCTTTCTAGAGGCAGAATCCTTACGGATTACGGACGTAAAAGAGCGAGGATGGATCTTTCTTGATGACCTATATTTAGACTAGATAAGATGCCACCACTCTGACACCAGAAATTAAATACACAATGTACGTATCCACTCCTCCGGAAGTGTGGTTTCACACTCCCAACGAAATAGAAACCAATTTTTGACATCACGCTTTTCTCCCCTATTTGTTTATTTAGCGAAGTCAACAAATTATGTTTCGATTCGGTATAATATGATAACATTTACTATACTTTTTATGTAGTTCTCCTACAACCACGATTGGGTGATTCTGAAAATGTTTCTGTCGATGTAAAATGAAAAATCAATTTGAAAGCATTTTAAAACACAATTGTTATAAGTTGCCCTACAGCTTGAGTGACGCATTTATTGAGAGAAATGATAGTTTACTCAAGTGTGTGTTTGTGTATGCCTATATATATATATATATATATATATATATATATATATATATAAATATATATATATATATATATATTTATGAGTGTGTGTGTTCTCACAGTCGTAACAAACACGCTTAACAATGTTACCAGTTTACTGTCGTATTTGGAATAAACACGTATTCAAAACAGTTGGCTAAAATATTTGTCATTTTAAAAACAATTGAGCTTTTATATAGCGCAATGTCCACTTAACGGCTCAAAGCGCTTTACCAAGATCCCCTGACCAACAGCAATTCGTAACATGTAGAACGAGAAGTGACACCTGTTAGGCGATAATACAATTTTTTCCTCGACAGAGACAACGCTTAACGACCATGTACTCATTTTACACCTGAGTACGGTGAGAGAGCGTGAGCAAAGAGTCTTTTCCAAGGAAACAACTATGAGCCGAGCGAGGCTCGAACCCAGGACCTTGAAATCCGAAAGCGAGTGTCATACCACAAGACCACATAGCCGAACAAATATGTGCTTCAAATAATATGGTTCGTTTTAAATTACCCACATCATGACAAAAAATACTGATGAGAAAATAGGGTATGGAGAAGTGCCAGATGGAAACAGAGAATAAAATATCGACGGTGTCAGAGCCAACCTGGGATCCAACTGATACGGTACCCTCCGCCTAGCTGTGTGTGTGTGTGTGTGTGTGTGTGAGAGAGAGAGAGAGAGAGAGAGAGAGAGAGAGGGAGAGAGAGATAGAGAAAGAGAGAGAGAGAGGAGAGAGAGAGAGAGAGAGAGAGAGAGAAAGAGAGAGAGAGAGAGAGAGTATCTACCATGCGGACTCTCTTCTCTCAGCTACTTTGGGGATCAAATCGAGGCTAGCTCAACTGACCTTGCGAGCTTTCAATAGCGAGCAAAATTTAAAGCTATGCGCTCTTCTCTGTATAGAAAAGACAAACATGTACACTTTAAAAAGACGCACAT
>NW_027627656.1:0-10000 GCF_034508935.2 Berghia stephanieae
CGTGACCCTGACTAATGATAATGTAGTTCCAGATAGGATAGCTGCAGCAGCGTCCCTGTTCCTACACAAGCCACAAGCCGAAAGGTTTATTCTATTTCCAAATTATTATAACAATCTTTATTAAACACACACAGATATTTTTTTTCAGCTATCTATTTATTATAATGTTAACATTGTGTATTCAGAAAATAATTAACAGGTAAAACATTAAATAAACAGAAATAAATAAGCGGAGTGATAAATAAACGAAATAAGAAACGATAAAAAACTGAATTATTGATAGGATATATAAATAACAACACTATTAAATAAATACATAAATAAATAAATAAATAATATATATTAAAAATATGGATAATGTTCTTATCACTGTGGAAAATAAATTACTTTTTATGAATCGTATTAACTCATTTATCACAATTAATTTGATTTCGCTTCCATCATTAAAGACAGGATAATTAACAATGGGATAATGAAATATAACAACTATCGACAAACAATTAATTAACTAATCATCATTACAATTATTGCAATCATTTCAATCATTATCCTATCAACAACCAGGATCAGCGTGTGAGAAACGAATGATTATTTCATAAAGTAAGGAATCTGTATTGCTATCCCACTTTAGCGTATATGTATGTATTTGTGACCCATAACACCTCTAACCGATATTATGTCTTTGTGAACCACATAGATGACCACAAGTCAAGTCATGAAGAGAAATATATAAACAACTTCGAAAAAGAAAAAAAGTACCAAACAGGAACGTTTCGAGCTCAAACCCCTTTAGCACAAAAACACGAAAACTTTAATACATTACTCAGCTGGAGTTAAAGAGAACTAAATATAGCCTGGATCCAAGCTGTATACTTATGATCCTACATTCAATTATTCGCATCTTAATCATGCCGGAACATTAACTTTTTTTGTCGAGTAGGTCTCATTTTGTCCGACTAGAAATCGGGCAAATAAGGCAATATTGCATTGTAGCCTACGGAGTTCCAGAATCGAGTCCAATCACTGGCACTTTTGTTTTTATTTTAAATAAACAAGGTTCTCAAACCAAAATCCGGTCAACATAGACGACTCCTGTTGACATCGAACGTGTGTTTTTGGTAAATTATCTGGATATAGCTAGTATGCGCTTGGCTAAGAAGCTCACAACATTGTCATCCTGAAGTATAAACAGACCAACACACGGTGCGTAACCATGAACGTTTATAGTCTGGTTCATACAGTTTAGTGATAAGTTCTCATAAACGTGGATGGCAAAAACAATAACAAAGACCTGAGTGACGTCACTTAGCTCTTTGATAATGTTTTTTTTAGCATCAAGCCCAGGCGACGGCAACCTCCAAATCCAAGCGACACCCCCCCCCCCCCCCCCCCCCACCACCCTTTTTTTTTTTAATGCAGGTGACGCAGATGACGTCAGTTGCCGAAAAGCGATGATGAGTGTGATTAGTAAGAGCTCAAAGGTGACAAGAGATTAAAAATCATGGTGTTGGTGTTTGTACAACTAGGAAAAAACATTTTACACAATAAATATCATCATTCTTCCAAGAAGCAATGTGCAGTGCCGACTATTGCAAAAGAAGGTCTAACAGACGTCAGCTACCGTAGTATGAAATGTAAATTTGGTGTCAGGAGGCCTGCTGTGGCAATAAATGTGCCACAATTTAACGCATTACAGTCGATGTTACTTGTAAAATAAGGGCCAATTTATTTAATGGTTAAAGTGGGGATTCATCTATTGTTTTATCAATTTTTATTTATACTTTTACTTCTTTATTTATTTATCTATTCACTTATTTAATTATTTATGTAATGAATAATTTAAATATAACTTGATGGCGTTGGCACCGCATATTCCACCAAGGAACCGAGTGGATAGAGGAAGAAAAATTTGATGACGTGATGTCGGAGTCTCCCGAGAAAGACAATTTTCCAATATTCAGTAAAATTTTATGAATATCATCGATACTGAAAAGGCGTTTTGCCCACAACCACACTCGGCATCTGAAGGAAGTAATATTTGCATAATGTTAATATATTATAATGCCGCAATATATAAGGCGTAATTGAGTCTGCTACTCTTGCTGTGAAGGAGGTACCGGAAATTGTCACTTATGAATGGGATACCTCTCTCTCTCTCTCTCTCTCTCTCTCTCTCTCTCTCTCTCTCTCTCTCTCTCTCTCTCTCTCTCTTTCTCACTCTTTATATATATATAATATATATATATATATATATATATAATATATATATATATATATATATATATATATATATATATCACACACTGCGCGCGTACACTTTTTTAACGCATACAAACACACACACACACACACAAAAACACACACATTAATACAGAACACAACACGCACACACACACACACACACACACACACACACACACACACACTTATGAGTCACGATGTAAAGGATTGAAGTGTCTATGTCAAGGAAACAGCTCCAAAATCTCCAATACATTTTCCGCGATCATTACAAATATGTATAGACAAAGAAGCTCACAACATTGCCATCCGGAAGTATAACGGACCAACCAACAAAACTCTGTGTAACATTGAACTTTTATAGTCTGGATAATACAGTTTAGTGAGAATTACTCATAAACGAGGAGGGCAAAAAGTAATAACAAAGAATTGGTGACGTCAACTTCATATTATTGACACCAGAGCAGAGCACAAATGCAATCTATCTGAAATTTTCGAGGAAAACTTTCAAGTAAATCTTGCAGTATCGAGAGTGAGTGGAAACCCGTTCCTCAAAGTTCGGAATTCATTTCCGAATTGAAAAAAAAAATAAAAAAATTTAAAAAGCAAACTCAATTATCGAAATTTCTACCTGTTGTAATAAAAAATACAAAAATGGAATGATCAGGAAAAGGAAAAAGAAAAAAAAAAAGGAGGGGGGGGGGGGGGGGGGGGATCCATAGCACATAGACATGTCAAATGTGTAACCTTGAGGTCCTTTCTACATTTTTCCCACGGCCATTTGAAATACAACAATGGCATTCCATACTTTGACATTAATACCTTAGTCACGTGTAAATCATAATACTGTTGGAAAGATCGATTGATGAACACGGTGAGTGTTTGACAGATAGATAGATAGATAGATAGATAGATAGATAGATAGATAGATAGATAGATAGATAGATAGATAGATAGATAGATAGATAGATGAATAGATAGATAGGTGAATGGATGGATGGATGGATGGATAGATAGATGATTGACTCATTTCCGTTAATTCTGACAATTTAATAACGATTTGGGATGCTGAGAAATGTGTGTGTGTGTGTGTGTGTGTGTGTGTGTGTGTGTGTGAAAGTGTGTGTGAGTGTGTGTGTGTTGGGGGGGGGGGGGGGGGGTAAGTAATAGAGGAGCATCAATAGGAAAATACACAACTGAGCCATCCTCAAGGGTGGAAAAAAAGATTGGTGGGCTCCAAAAAAAAAAAAAAAACCCAACCTATCTTAGTTCTCCTGGTTAAAATGTAGGCAGATCGATACCAGCCAATTCAGTACCCATCAGATAAATACGGTAGGTATTATCAGAGAACTTATACACATTGTACGTAAGTCCTCTTGTATTAGAAAGCCGCGACTATAAATAAAAACTTGTTCCAGAGCGGAAGTGGTAAATGCCAAAATGTTCTACAGACAGCGGAACCAGCGTAATAAAAAAAAAAAGAGAGAGAGAGAGAGAGAGACAAAACAAAGAGATGAAACGAAACATACCATTACCAGAAATTAGATTTCAGTCGGACACCAATAGGGGTACGTTCCTCTTTCGTTATAGGGGTTAGTAATAATGTACGAGTGGCTCCAAATGACGTCATTAAGCCGGCTTGTTATTGTATCATTGTGTTGACTTTGTGACTAAACAAATCATTTGATTCAATTAGTTAAATTGCGACCGTCCCCTCCGACGCTGCCTCTCTCTCTCTCTTTCTCTCTCTCTCTCTCTCTTCTCTCTCTCTCTCTCTCTCTCTCTCTCTCTCTCTCTCTCTCTCTCTCTCTCTCCTCTCTCTCCTCCTCTCTCTCTCTCCTCTCTCTCCTTCTTTTGTCTCTACCCCTCCCCTTTATTACATTGTTATACATAATTATAATCTCTCAATAACAATGTGTGTGGTGGTCGGGGAGATTGACACATGGAGTGGTCGAAACTGGGTACTTAATAGGTAGGATTTAAATTATCCTACCAATGTACAGGGCACCTCGGATACAGCGACATCGGATCCAGCGAAACCTCGGATTCAACGAAAACTTTAAAACATTCTCTTTTTTTGTTTTTTTTTTTTTTTTTTTCTCATCTCTCTCTCTCATCTCTCTCTCTCTCTCTCTCTCTCCTCTCTCTCTCTCTCTCTCTCTCTCTCTCTCTCCCTCCCTCTCTCTCTCTCTCTCTCTCTCTCTCTCTCTCTCTCTCTCTCTCTCTCTCTTTGCCACGACAAGACCCACCTCGCATTCAACGAAGTTCATAACCATAAACCTCGGCTACAACGAAGTAATCAAATCGAAACCGCAAAGGGCAAGCCTAGTAGACTTTCGACTGACATTAACAAAAAAATTATAATCGTTCTCTAAACTGTGCGAGCTTTATTACACACTGAATCGCTCGGTAGACCGCTTTCAATATTATCATCATTGCTTTTCTTTCACGTTGCTGCTCATCCCTTTCATTGAGATTCAAACCAGAGACCAATCAACACATAGACAGTTATGCCCCGGCCAATGTTTTGGTCATCTGTCTCTGAGTCTGGTGCAGAAGCACCGCCTTAGGTTCACAACGCCCTAAATTAGGTCGGAGGTTTCAGTAATTAAAACATCGAGACGGTATGTCGTGATGAAAGCCATTTTGAACAACCGTTTCCTTGTTCTATCAGAAATGTGTATTAAAAACGGAGTTGCCCTTAATCTAAAGAAGAGTTGTTTTTGAGTAGGTATACAATGTCAAAGCAAAGTCAAGTCAACTTTAAGTACACGCTGTTCCACAATCACCGGGTGATTTTGAATTATTTTTTCTTAAGTTGAAAAGCGTTTGGTGAATGGTGTTTTCAATGGATAAACAACAGTGCTATTTTGTATCTATGAAAATATAGAGTACATACACTATTTTGAATACTGGTGCAAAATTGAGCGCATCAGCTTCATGGTTTAAGGAATTATCAATTTTAAGGCTTTGTGCCATCATTTGGCTTTATACTATGTCTTAGATCATCCCCTGCAATCACAGCTAACCAAAAGCACTTTATCTCACGATATGTCAAGTTGAGTTGGTTTTCTATTTCTCATGATAATTCTTATCCCACTTTTGTTGGAGATTCCTATGTCTGGCCGTGACAACAGGTGGTTCGTGCGAGTACGTGCTTAGACCAGACAGGACGAGGTTATCACAATAATTGGTAAGTTCTGTCCGACGTCTAGCAGGTTGACAGTCTACAGGTGATAGCGGTCTAATATTATACTAACACTTATATTTCTTTTTAATTAAATCAAGATGATGATCATATATAATAGGTGCTAGCTAGCAATATTCATTTGGTCTTCGTTTCTCGTAAAATTCATACCTCAAGTGTGATGAAAATTCGAGCGTGAACTGTTAATGTGATTGATTGTTGCGCATTCCGTTGATCCACGAAAAGCGCTCCCTCCCATCGAGTGTTGCCATTCTGCAGATCGGTACTACCACCACTACTACTACTACTACTACAAATACCACTACCACCACCATTACTACTGCCACCACCACCACGCACTACTTCCATTACCAAAGTTTCAAAGTTTCAAAGTTTATTCAATCTTAGGCTTTCGCCAATAAATCAACAATTTGATGCCAACATACATGAAGTGGAAAAAAAAAAAAAAAGGTAAATGGAACCAAAAAATAAACTGATACACCACACAAAAATACAACAATCGTAATAACATCAATACGTTCAATAATAATAATAATAATAATAATAATAATAATAATAATAATAATAATAATAATAATAATAATAATAATAATAATGATAATAATAATAATAATAATAATAATAATAATAATAATAATAATAATAATAATAATAATAGTAATAATAATAATGATAATAATAATAATAGTAATAATAATAATAATAATAATAATAATAATAATAATAATAATAATAATAATAATAATAATAATAATAATAATAATAATAATAATAATAATAATAAGAAGAAGAAGAAGAAGAAGAAGAAGAAGAAGAAGAAGAAGAAGAAGAAGAAGAAGAAGAAGAAGAAGAAGAAGAAAAGAAGAAGAAGAAGAAGAAGAAGAAGAAGAAGAAGAAGAAGAAGAAGAAGAAGAAGAAGAAGAAGAAGAAGAAGAAGAAGAAGAAGAAGAAGAAGAAGAAGAAGAAGAAGAAGAAGAAGAAGAAGAAGAAGAAGAAGAAGAATAAGAAGAAGAAGAAGAAGAAGAACAACAACAACAACAAGAATATCAATAATAATAACAATAATAATATTACCATCATCCTTACACCCCAATCATCACCGTTACCACCACCACCATTACCATTATCACTACCACTATTACCATCACTTTTACATTTCCAATCAGTTTTTTCTCATTTTAAAAAAATTTAAAAAAATAAAAAATTATTGATACCCATCACAACAGACCTCCTCACTACCACGAAAATTCCCGTAGTACTACGGCTAAATCCCGGGCTGGATATAATAAAGGTTTTTTAATTAAATGTCATTTCTTGAAAACGAAGTTCTGGTGCCAGAGCTATCACATAGAGTTAATATTTTTCCCCACGCATTATAAGGACAAACTGGTGGTTTTTAAGGGTAGTTAAAATGTCTACGATGTTATTTACCCTGAAAACTACTTATTACATTTTCCTATTTCAAGTAGGCAGGTCTGCTATGATAAGTATCAGTTCCATAGTCAAAATAAGACAAACAAAAATAACTTTTATTTTAATCAATAATCCATACAATTTGATGACAACAGACATGAAAGTGAGAAAAAAAGGTACATGAAACCAAAGCATAAAACGATACCATAAATAATCATAAAAATACAACATTGTAATACCACCAATACTTACAATAATTAATAATAATAATAATAATAATAATAATAATAATAATAATAATAATAATAATAATAATAATAATAATAATAATAATTATAATAATAATAATAATAATAATAATAATAATAATAATAATAATAATAATAATAATAATAATAATAATATAATAATAATAATAATTGTGAAAATAACAGAAGCGCCGCAGCAATAATATCTAGTATTGTATTTGTAAATGGGGACCACGCTTATATCCCATTCGTTGACAATTAAGAAGGTAGGGATTATATCATGGTAATTCTGTTTTGGATAATAAAGTTATTGACTTTACCACTACAACTACGACCACTTCTACTACTGGATTGTTGCGCATTCCGTGGATCCACGAAAAGAGCTGCGCAATCGATCGATCGCGCAAATTGACAGTACGCGTACGGATTAGAACACCTTGGAGAATATTCTTCTAAAAACTAACTTGTTTTGTCTTTTTTTTTTTTTTCTTTTTGGTTGTTGTTGTTTGCTGTTTTGTTTTTTTGTGTGTCTTTTTTTGTCTTTTTTCGTTTGTTTTTTTTTTTTTGTTTTGTTTGTTTTTTTTTTTTTTTTTTTGCTTATTTGTTTTTGTTTGTTTGTTCATTTGTCTTTTTTTTTTTTTTCTTTACGGTATTTTTTGTTCAGTTTTTGTTTTTCTTTTCTAAAAGGGTTAAGGGAACCCCCAAATATATACCCTAAAGTGGGACACTAATGAATTTCCGGTTAAGGTTCAAGGTCGATTATTATCGACATCTGGTCATGAATGTCTACATACTTGTATAACGTTTGCACGGATAGGCTTACCAGCTTTCATAGTCAATTGCTGACCGGAAGAAAACCTGTCTTATTGTCATTCTATACCTACCTGTTTAATCTCGCGGAACAGAAAAAAGACGAGGAAAGGAAAGGCAAGAAATTAAAGGAATGATAGACCAGGTTAACTGAAGCACACAAACAGCCTACAAGTTCAGGTAAAGGGAGCCCCTCTCTCTATCCCCCCCTCTTCTCTCTCTCTCTCTCTCTCTCTCTCTCTCTCTCTCTCTCTCTCTATCTATCTATCTATCTATCTATCTATCTATCTATCTATCTATCTATCTATCTATCTATCTATCTATCTATCTATCTCTATCTATCTATCTATCTATCTTTCAATCTCTATCTGTCTACTTTTCAACTCTACTCTACTCACTCGATTCTGCCACATTTTTATTTAATCAGACATGGCCAGTAGGCAGGATTACAGAAAGCCTTGCCACATTCCTCATGATTTCTAACACAATTTTATTTTATATATATATATATATATATATATATATATTATAGCCAAAAACAAACAACCTGTGGTGAGCTAATAACCACAGTGAAGATAAGGAGACATTCTCATCATTCTTGGATTTTCTTGGAGTTTTGATAAATAAGATAGACGATGAGCATGTCGATAAGAGAATTTCTCTGTCGTCTGTGTGCATTTTAAGTGACGTATTAATGTTTTTATTGTTTTGGTTATTGACTGAAGAAGGGGTTTGAGTCCGAAACGTTCCGCGTTTGGTATTTTGATCTTTTTCGGAGCTGATATATTCATATTTTGTTTAACCTACAATTATAAATGTGTTTAAGTGGCAGGGTTGAAAATATGTGGCAAATAAAAGGATAGGCCTATTCTGTCGAACTCTGACAAAACAAAAAATAATAATAAATATATATTAAAAAATTGCCAGAAAACTCGCCCTTCAAATATCGAGCGATTAAAATTAAATGACCCTCATCATGTCAAAACTAAAACTCTCAAGAAGTCCCAGGTTTGAAAGTTAATGACAGGATGAGGTCGGGTCATTTTAATCGATCAATTTTAGAGGACGTGTCTTCTGACCAAAATGTTTAAAATGTGTTTGGTTTTTTTTTTTCAGAATGGTATTGAGAGGGGCAATTTTACATCATGCTGATATTTGTCTACAGATTTATGATCTCTGCTATGATTAGACATCATTAGCGTCTTCCAGACTTCTTGATAATTGGCTGTTGTAAAATCAATCTTCTCTCTCTTCTCTCTCTCTCTCTCTCTCTCTCTCTCTCTCTCTCTCTCTCTCTCTCTCTCTCTCTCTCTCTCCCTCTCTCTCTTTCTCTCTCTTTCTCGTGTAATAGAAGGAAGACGGTGAAGAGCAGTATAGAAGAAGAAGAAAAAGAAGAAGAAGAAGAAGAAGAAGAAGAAGAAGAAGAAGAAGAAGAAGAAGAAGAAGAAGAAGAAGAAGAAGAAGAAGAAGAAGAAGAAGAAGAAGAAGAAGAAGAAGAAGAAGAAGAGAAGAAGAAGATCAACAACAACAACAACAACAACAACAAGAACAAGAAGAATTGAAGAAGAACAACGACAGCAATAACAACAATAATACCAACAAGAGGAGGAGGAGGAGGAGGAGGAGGAGGAGGAGAGTGAGAAAGAAGAAAGAGAGAGAGAGAGAGAGAGAGAGAGAGAGAGAGAGAGAGAGAGAGAGAGAGAGAGAGAGAGAGAGAGCGATAGAAAATGTCTGGCATCAAGTGAATCACACGAATACAAAAGTCATTATCATCGAACGCGCCAACAAAGTCGAATAGGGAATGTTTACAAAAGGTAAGTGGGTCACATATTTGTGCTGTTTTGTTCCTTGTGGTGTAGTAATATGGGTCAATAAATAATTTTACACGGAGTGACAAAACACTTGCGGATAAATCTATACATACACAAATACAGTTATGGATTGATTGATTGACTGATTTATACTTGATATGTTGACAGACGAATAGAGCATCCAAGCGGGTGGTTGGATGGGAGCATCACCCTTGAATCATATACCTATGATGTTCGCATGGGTGTACGATCCGATAGTGATGTCGTTTCTT
>NW_027627657.1:0-4975 GCF_034508935.2 Berghia stephanieae
GTTCTAAAAATTACCAATTTTAAAGCCCCAAGAAAAATTTAAGACTGGGGGGAAAATGGAAAAATAGGGTCAGATTTTAGATTCCAAGAGCAATAGAAAACCAATGTACTTGGGTTTTTTTGAAATCACTATAAGTCTCATCCGGACACAAGCACAAAAAACCCAAAAACAAACCCCCAATACACTCAAATGCTTTCCCCTTATACATTCAAAAAAATACTTAACAGAGAGATGATTTACAAGGGAAAAAAAATACATCTCCCCAAAAACAAATAAACTTGCATTTGCCCTTTTCTCCCCCCCCCAGCTGGGGACTCCCCCGCCCAGGGCCAGGAATAAAACCAAGTAATCTTCATTCCCAAGACAAAGACAGAAAAGCATGTTGGAAAACAATATAAGGGGAAATAGAAGACACAGTATTTTTACCCCCTGCCCCACTATGGGAGATGAGGGAACCCCACCCCGGGAACCTTTTTGAAATGTAAATCCACTAAAAAGTTTAAAGAAAAGTAATTGTGATTTTATCTTTATTTTAAATTTAAATTTAATACCGACTTGACCCAAAGGAACAATTTTTGGCCCTCATGTTTTAAAAAAACTCTCACTCATTTTATTAAAAAAAGGGTTTGGGGAATAAAGTTGGTGGTGTTGATGTCAACTTGATTGGCCAAGAAAAAGAATAAATCACCATTACTCTCCTCACACATACCCCAACACGATTTACGTTATATCTTACAATTAAAACAATAATGTATTGTGGTAATTAGAAATCCCTTGATCAGAACAAGAAACTTTACATTTATAGAAAATTTTGGTTCCCTAAATTTTGTTGAGGGAGGTTTAAAAAAATTACATTTCACCAAAAGCGCGCTTTATCAGTTCATTTTTTACGAAAACGTGATAAGACGAAGTCACCAAAATGTTTTTCAGTAAACAGTGCAGCCACACAACCAATGATCTCACCACAAGAAGAAATTGCCAAATAACCCCATCATCCCGAATTTAAAGTGAGGAGGGGTAGTAAAATGTACAATGAACCATATCCCACAAACCCCCGATGATTGTTCACAAATGGCCCAAAAACCAACAATCATAGGGGCAAAACTTTACAGGAGGTAAGAATATAAAGAAATTGAAAACAAAAATAAATTTAATAAACTTAAAAAAAGGAAAAAGAAAACAAAATATGTCCCCCTTTTTTTTAAAATGAGGTGCTATCATCAACCAGATTTTTCATTTTTTAACTTTGTTTTACCTTTACAGTTTCTTTTTAAAAAAAAAAAAAACTAACAGAGGAAGATTTGAAGCTGGAAACAATCATTTTTTTTACAGTTTACAACATTTTGAAATTTTTATAAAACAATTTATATTTTAATTTTTGGTCAACACTTTCATAGTCCCGCGGTATATTGGACAGCTTTTTAGTGTTAGTAAGTTACTTTTTAACTTGGGAGGTGGAAACAAGGTTTAAAATGGGCCAACAGAGAAAGATGAGAGCAAATTTTTTGGAGCGTCAATAAAATGGGAAATCAGATCAAATTTACAAAAGAACAAAACAAAGAGAACTGCTACGAAATGAAAAAAAACCTAATCAAACATTTCTCTCTCTCTTTTGTAATAAAATTAAACCCGGGCTCTAAAAATTTTTTAAAAAAAAAAAAAAACATAACAAAAAAATCCCAACAAAAAATGCAACTTGCAAAAGCCAGGGTTTTACAATCGTAAATTGTGGTAAATTTATTACAACAGACCCCTTACGGTACTCCAGTTCTTTTGTAACTAAAAAACACATATGTTGCAAACCATTGTTTACTAAACCACCCCAATTACAATACAAAAATGAATCCACCCCGAATTGCAGAAAAAATAGCTGTGGGCAGGCATATAATCAAGGGAAGTAAACAAATATTGCATAATCATAATATCCCAAAGGGAAAATAAAAGGAAATTAGGAGGGAAAAGTTTTCTGGGAATTACCAGCACTGCATTCAAACTTCCAAAACAAAATTTTGTGGGGAAAAAAAAAAAAAAGAAGAACAAAAACTGGAAAGAAAAAAAAAAAATAAACGAAAAAAAAAATTTAAGTCCACTCAAAAGCGTTTTGCTTTCAATTGTAGATAGCAAAAAAATTTTTGTTTTTCCCTCCCGATTGCTTGAGATTCTATAGCTAAAATCTTCAATTTTATTTTCAGTTTACCGTTTTTGTTTTTTTTTTTTTATTTTGGTTTTTAAGGGTTTTTTTTACAAGGCGTTTTGCCCAGCACATTAGGTTATTAAAAAGCGCAGTAAAAAGGAAAGAAAAAAATTGGATAGTAAAAAAGTTCTAGGGAATTACAAATTTTAAAGAAAAAAAGAAAAAAGGTATAAGACAAAGGGGAATTGGTTTTTCAATAGGGATCAGATGTAGAAAACCAAGAGCCACACCCCTCAAAGTACTTAGTTTTTTTTGAGATCACCTAAAAGGGCTCATCCAGACACAAGCACAGGTCCCCCCCCAAATTTAGAGGGAATACACTCAAAATTTTTTTACCAAATCATAAAAATTTTAATTTTGTAAACCCAAAAAATAATTAACAATGCATAACAGAGAGATGATTTACAAGGAAAAAAAAAAATCATCTCCCAAAACTATAAATTTTACATTTCGAATGTTTCCCTCCAAGCCAAGGTACCTCGGCAAAGGTTTTAGACAAAATTAAGCAATCTTTTTCCAAGACAATGACAGGAAACAATTGGAAAACGGGGTATGGGGGGATAGAAAAAGTAGAAGACACCCCATGTACCTCCCCTGCCCCATTTATGGGAGGTATTTTTCAGTTTACGACAGCACGGAAAACTTGGAAGGAAAGGGGTCACATGTGTTTTGGGTGGCAGTAAAAAATTAAAAAAAAATAATAAAAAATAAATCTTTTATTTGTCCAGAAATGGCAATTTCATGTTTGTTGTAATTTGGCCTCAAACATTAAAAGGAAAGGTTTTTAAAAAGTAATGAGATCATTTCTTAATTATTTCGAAATGCAACCCTCATTTATAAATAAAAAATTTCATCATTTTTAAAAAAAAGCCAATTAAAAATCAATCATCCCCCAAAACAACAAAAACAATCAAATAACACCTAAAAAGGTCGTTTTTTGTATAACGAGCTATCTTTTCTATTATTTTTAGACACATGACTAATTTTTTACTTTTTTGTTTTTTTATGATAACTTGATTGTATTTTGCAGGAAAAAAAAAAAGTCATACAAATTGCCAATGTATTGGACGCTTTAGAAATATCCATAAAATAAAACAGACATCAAGTCCTAAAAAAAAAAAAAAAAGAAGAAAAAGAGGGGAAAGGAGGGAAGAGAGAGATAGAGGGGAGGACATTTTGCTTATATTGAAGCAGTCGTCCAATTAACTTGGAACTTACAAACAAATTTTATTTTTTTTCAACAATTTGAAGCTTTCTAACCCGAAAAAAATTCTGAAAAATCTCATCAAATTTGGGTTTGGAACTTCATGGTAGCAAGAAATGATGTAATAAACAAATCATTTAAACATCTTGCAAAAAAACTACAACAAGCTATTCTATATTGCTCTGCTTTTCTAGTACAGGATTTCAACATTTGGGAACGGTATTGTAAAAAAAAAAAAAGATAGAATCAAAAACAAAATAATGTAATATAATTTAAACTATGTAAATATTTTTCTCATTAGGAAATGTGTTGAAAAATGTAAAGTAAAATGGGAAGGGAAAGGAACACTATCCTAAAGTTAAAATGAAAAAAAAACAAAATTGGGGAAGTAAATAACTGTATCACTAACGGGTTAGATTGGGATGTTTTTATCCCCCCCTCCCCCTTTTTTTTTTTTAAGCTTCCAAAATTTAGGGGAAAAAAAAAAATAAAAAAAAAAACAAATCCCCCCCCCCCCCCCCCCCCCCCCCACCCCCAAAAAAAAAAAAAAACAAAAAAAAAAAACAAAAAAAAAACACACAAAACAAAAAAAACGGGCATAATTCAAGAACACAAAATATTTCTTTAATCCAGATACCATGGCAAAGGCCAAATAATTTTTTTTTTTCCTTTGGTTTTTAAATCTCTTGCATTCTTCCCATTGTGAATTAGAGAGGTGTTTAAAGCCCAAGGTCACCAGTGTGACATCAGGAATCAAAATTCCTGTACCTTTTTTAGGGTACAAGAAAAGACCATACAAACTGTGCCACACCACCCATTTATTAAAAAAATTTAAAATGAGAGTCCAGGATACCATTGAACTCCCAATAAGGGTCAACAGTTAACAAGATTTTGTTCAATAAAAGGGAATTTTTCCTTTGTTTTCAAGATGGTTATAAACCAATTTTCCAGTCCCCCTTTTTTCTCCAATCCGAACACCTTTTTCCCAAAGCATTTTGTCAGGATTTAACAGAGACATTTGGAAAAAGGAATCCAGTCCCTAAGTGTACAATTTTTAAAAAAAAAACAAAAACAAGCCATCCCAGGCAACTTGTCCAGATAAAGGACACATCGGATAATGCAGTTTTGGTAATGGAGAGATGAGGTTGTATTTAGGAGCTGCAATTATTTCTAATTGATATCGGCTTTTTATAAAAAGAAACGATGAGGGGATACTTAAAAAAGATATTACAGTCCTAAAATAACTTTTTAAACAAGGGGTAGAGAAAAAAAAGTAAAACGTGAACTTTTTCAAATCAATGTTCAGAAGTCATGTTAAAAACCCTACCTGCTAGTCACAGCCTCAAAAAGATCTTCAATGCAAATGGCTAACAATGCACAATTTCCCGAAGACGAAAACGAAAACAAAAAGATGTCTTTGAAATTAGCAGTACCCCCCCCCCCTTCCCAAGCAGGGGCCAGGTTCAAAAACAAATGGGATCTCATTCCCCAGAACAAGGACGAAGGGTGAAGTTGGAAGGTTGTTGGCAGATA
Organism: Berghia stephanieae; assembly: GCF_034508935.2. Taxonomy (NCBI): domain Eukaryota; kingdom Metazoa; phylum Mollusca; class Gastropoda; order Nudibranchia; family Aeolidiidae; genus Berghia; species Berghia stephanieae. The sequence goes on from NW_027627657.1 coordinate 4,932, forward strand.
TTAGGAAATGGTCAGGGGAAAAAAAAAATTTTTTCCCCCCCCCC
>NW_027627658.1:0-4974 GCF_034508935.2 Berghia stephanieae
TACCCTAGAAACACACCCTGATTTCCTTTGTGTTTTTTGTTTCTTTCAAATAAACCACGCAATCTTTCATCATTTGTGTTTATTTGAAAGTAAACAAAACACAAGGGAAACAGGATAATAGGATTAAGGGAAAAGAGTAATGTAAATCCTAAGTCATATTTCACTTCCAAGGATGACCTAATTCCTAGTTACATCATCCCTCTAAAATATGACTTGGGGGAATGAACTAAATCTTAATGGAATCAAATATAATTAAAATTTAGGTCATTCATGGTTGGTGTGTTTGCTTTCTTTTGTTCTTTTTATTCGCTTCGTGCTTTCTCTCTCTTCTTTCGTTACATTACAAGCGAATAAAGTAAAGAACAAAGAAACCAAGAACACCAATTCCTCTTATGGTCAAAGGATAAGGGTAAAATAAGGAGAGAATCCCAAGCATAAGAAATACCCTTAAGATATACCACTAAAAGTTAGGTCTAAGATATAATGAGAAGATAGATAAGATTCCTAGTTACAATATGACCTATAAAATACCATTAAACATTAGGTGTATCTCCTACAAATGAAATCTCATATCCTTAAAATGTAATGGATATCTGAACTAGTGGAATATAAGGTTAGGAGATACAACTAAAAAACCCTCTAAAGATTATATCCTAGGAAATGACTTGTAATCCTAAGCCAAATATAATGACTCCTAAATATAACTAAAATTATCCTCAAAATATGAACTAGAGATATAATGTTTCTATCCTTACAAATATTAGGTCTATCATGTAATTAGAAATCTCCTATATTATCAGGTTATAATTCTCCTATAATGGTATACTGTAAAATTAGGTCTATAGGATTCCAGGATTTATAACTACCTTCTAATATAATCTTTACCCTGGAAACTACACCTATCCTCAATTATAACTCTGGAATCTACCGAAATTAGAAGATTATGAAAGTAAATAGCTGGTTCGTTCTTATTTTGCTCTTTTTCTTGTGTTCGTTTCGTGCTTTCTTCATGCTTCACTACATTACAAACGAACACAAATAAAAAGGCAAACAAGAACAGGAACCACAGTCATCTACCTCTCATTCCTCTCGCTGGCGGTTAACTTGGGCTTTGGGGTCATTCAAGGATTGGTGACATTAGGTTGATAGGGGATTACATGAAGGTTTAGGAGTTACTCATGAAGGTAGGAAATGAAGGTAACAGGTGGGATGTGGCGGGTGAATAGGTCAAATGGTAGGATACTGAAGGACTCTTAATGGTAAGTCAAGGTCCTATATGAAAGGTTAGACGGTTCTTGGTATCCTCTATAATCTAGGAAATACCTTGAAATGTAACTAGGATATCCCATTATATTATAGGAGATTCCTAAAGGATATTTTATTTGATAAGTCTTAAGGGATTTTATAACCTCCTGGAATAACCTACCTTCTCCTGTAAGATTGACCTGGGATTTAATTATACCATCCTGTGAGATATCCTCCTATAAAATCTGGAGCTTCTATATCTTGAGTGTTCCTGGTTCATATTATCTTGACCATTGACTACCACCGAACGCCTAACAAATAATGAGTCACTAATCTCACCATCTTCTCCTTTATAACTCAGGTGTAAGCTTCTGGGACTCTATTTCCAAGGTGAACAGGAACTCATCCATCTTAATGAAGCTTCTAACCTTGGAATCCATCCTTCGTTCCTCTCACCTAATGAGACAGCCTATCTCACCATTAAACAAGACCTTCTCTCACCATATCATCATAGTGACCAGGAAAGACTCACACTAAGAGGAATCAGAGACTAACCGCCAGCTACCATAATGAGTCACCGAACCAATAGACCCTTCCTATCTCTCCAGGCATAATGACTCACTACACCAGATCACCTATTATTCCACCGAACCTTAATATCACCGTACCCTTCACCTCACAACGGCTGCCATGGAACCTTGAAGCCTCTTGATTGACCCTTGAAGACCAGGAAAACTAGGCCATGAGAGACGGTTCCTGTTATCCAATATGCTTCTATAAAATGGTTGTTTCCTGGGGTTATAATTTAGGTGTCCAGGAGTCATTAATATCTTCTTATAATCCCAAATGATAGAAATCCTATATTTTCTAGTTATATCCTTCTTATATTCTTAGGTTATAGAATTACCTTTAAGATTACCTATAATTTTAATGAGAAGATACACTTAATAATTACCTTTGATGATAGGTTATATTTCTAAGTCATACATCTCCTTTATCTTGGAGGTACAAATTAAGCCTTTAGGAATGACCAGAAAAGACATTATATCTATGACCTAACATTATAATTACAATCTCCCATTATATCTTAGTTGTAATTAATGGTTATATCTTAGGTGTATCTTCTAATGACAAAGAACCCTATTTCCTACCACTAGATTCTTCCTGTACATCCTAATGGTAATCTGACCTGGATCTAGAAGGCTTTTCCGGTATACATCTCTAGGTCTAATCCTAATGACATCTCCTCCGTTCCTCACCAACCATTACCGCCTCTCATTCTACCTCTCGAGTACTTGGTTCCTGTACCCTTGTAGTTGTGACTTGGCGGTGATAAAGGAAGGATAGCCTGGTCATGTGTTAGGCGGCTCTGTCATCAAGATACGGTGGAATAAAGGTTGGTGATTCATTCTTATTATTAAGGTTGGTGATTAAGGTGAAGAGGAAGCCAACTACCAAGATGAACAACTAACCTATCATGAGTCTCTTATCCTAACCACACCCTACCATGAGTTACCATTGATAATAAGACCGCCTATCATGTGACTCACCTTCTCCTACAATATCCTGTTCTCTTTACCTTCTAATCCTAACCTACCACTAACCCATCACCAAAGTAGGACCGGCGGTAGAAGGCTTTCTGAGTCACTAAGATGGTTCCTTGGCAGTTAACTTCTGGGTCATTTGCTGTGTCCATTTCGTTCCTTTCGTTTCTATTAAATAAACATAATGGGAAGTAAGAAAGGAAGCATGGTTTATTTAATAGAACGAAACGTGAACGAAATAAGCCACAGCGCACTTCCTTCATCATTCATCTCACGCTCACGGTTTTCCCTAGATTAAATTAATATGATCACTTGTCTTTTTAATAAAAGCACGCATTCCATATAATTTAATGAGGGAAACCGCTGTGAGGATATGATGAATGAAGAGCGTGCGTCCCTTCTTTTGTTTCATTGTTTCGCTTATTTTCAAATGATGGAAACAAATGCGAGAAATAAGCGAAAGAAATAAACAAAGAAGGAGCACGCAAAAGACCCATTTCGTTCGTTCATCCCTTTCACCTTTTGTTTAGTTAAATTAAAACAAGCGAGCGAAAAGTGAGCGAGACGCGTGTTTAATTTAACGAAACGAAAGGGAAAGGGGAATGTGCTGTGTTGTTGTTGTGTTTGTTCTATTCACGCTTCATTTCACTTCGTTACACTACATTGTAATAGAACAACAACAACGACACACCACATTCTTTCTTTTATCTTCTAATTGTAATGTTTCGTGGTGCTTTTTCTCTTTCTCCTTTTTCTGTCATTAAATTACAAGTGAGTGAAAGGAGTGCGTGAATTTAATGAGAAGAAAAAGAGAGAAAGGAAACGAACCACCGTGTTGTTGTCTTTGCTTTTGCTTTATTCACGCTTTCCTTTCGTACATTGTAATAAAGCAAAAGACAAAGGAAACAACACACAACAAAACACAGAGGAACGAAGACTGTAAACTTAAAGGGAAAATGTAATGGTGGAATGCAATGGAAACTCTCTTATAATAATGACCTATTCCACCGTTACATTTCTCCCATTAAGATTTAGTTCGTTCTCTTCTCGTTCTTTTCTCTTCATTAAAACACAAGGAACGCGTGGTTTTATTGAAGAAAAAGAAACGAGTAACGAACGACTCCTAGATCCTGGTGGTGAAAGGGACGCGCGAAAAGATAAAAGCAAAAAGCACGCGTGCCCTTGTCTTTTTACTTTTAATTGTTTCGCACGTTCTCTTCACCAGGCAAGATAGGAGGAATGTGAGGAACGGATGATATAGGAGAAGATAGTGAAGGAAATCTAGGTCATAATGTAATAGGAAAATATAGGGAAAAGATGGTTATAATTATGACCTAGAATCCTACACGTTCTTCTCACCCTACCACTAAGATCATGAGGCTGTCTTCCAAGGTTGGGTGTTGTGTGGCTTATTTAATTGATGCGTGCGCCAGCTTACCATTGAATTAAATAAGTGAACACAACAACGAAACCATGAATTAGGATTATAGGAGAAGTTACTGAAGGAAATGTAATGTAATTCTCTCTTACAAATACAACTAAGATTATAACCTATAAACACATTACATTTCCTTCTTTCCGTTCTCCTTTATTTATTTCTTCACGAAGGATCATTTCATTTGGATATAAAATCTCGAGTTCCTTCGTGCGAAATAAGTAAAAGGAAGAGAACGGAGAAGGTGGGAAACAAGACTTAGAATTATAAGAAGAGAAATAATGGAAAGATATAAGTAAAAGATAGTGAGAAGATATAGGAAAAGAATAATGAGAATCTCCTACACAAAATAGCCTTCTAGATTCACCTAAATTCTAATGAAAGATGGCTATAGGAAGATAGGTGTATAGGATTACAAGAAGAAATATAACCTGATAGAATAGGAAAATAATAGTTAGAAGATTTATAATGTAAAGATAGATAGAAATATGAACCTAAAATATAACTAAGAAAATCTAGGTCTTATTTAATGATAGATTATAAGGTATTTCTAGTTACTAATGAATCATTAATATCTTCCTATAGATTACAATTATTAATTACCTATAATTCCTAGTTAATATTGGACCTATAATATGCTGTATAATTCTAGGTAATAATATGAGGACATTTCTAAGGCTATAAAAGACCTAGATTATAATTATTAAATCCTGGCTTTTTTAGATCTATAATAATATGAAGACAAAAGAC
>NW_027627659.1:0-4975 GCF_034508935.2 Berghia stephanieae
TCAAAAAGTACTAGGAAAAAAACAGAATGACAAAAAAAAAGTCACCAGACCATAATCCTTCTGGTTTATGATAACTCACATAAATCATACATTATGAAAGAAAGAAAGAAAGAAAGGAGAGAGAGAGAGAGAGAGAGAGAGAGAGAGAGATGAGAGAAGAGAGAGAGAGAGAGACAGGGATATGGAGAGAAGAGAAAGAGAGACAGGATATGGAGAGAGAGAGAGAGAGAGAGAGAGAGAGAGAGAGAGAGGATATTTATATATATATATATAATAATGATAGAGAGAGAGAAGAAGAGAAGAGAGAAGAGAGAGAGAGAGAGAGAGAAGAGAGGAGGTGTTAGCTTTGTTAATGTCACCATTAGTGCATTTGATTTGTAGTCGATATTGTATCGTGTTATAGCGTATCGTGATTGGGACGGTCGATTATTTTGTTATATATTATTAACACACAATAAAGAGCTCTTTCGTTTTACTTTTTAACCAGTTATCAGCCGTACTACGAAAAAGCAAGACACCTATTTAAAAATTTTGGCCAGAAAAATCGTCCTTCAAATATTGATCGATTTAAATGACCCTCAACTTGTCAAAACACTCTCAAACCTGGGACCTCGCGAGGTTTCCTGAAAGTCCCAGGTTTGAGAGTTATTGCCATGATGAGGGTCATTTAAGTCGATCGGTATTTGAAGGACGAGTTTTCTGGCCAAATTTTTAAATACGTTTTTTTTTTCCACCCAAGATACGCGGTTTATTGTTAAAGAAAAAAAAAAAAAGACTATTCAGCAACATTGCCAAACGTTCTAGATGAGAACAGGTCACCCCAAACTTTGACAACTCATATTATAAATATTATTGTTATAATCCCCGGGATACAATTCCAACCCCCCAGGTTCCCTGGCCGAGCGAGGGGATTTTTACTCGCATGACCTCAATAATATCATACGTAATGTTTTTTCATTAGATGTATAGTTGTTTTGATGTTAGTGACTGAACTATAAATTTCAACATGGGTTGCAAAAGATAGATAAATAGATCAATCAATCATCAGTCAATCAATCAATCAATCAATCAATCAATCAATCAATCAATCAATCAATCAATCAAAAAGTCAAAAAAGTTAACATTTAAGTCTATTCCTAATAGTATGCTCTGGAATCTACATCTGTTTCCATATTAGAACCATTCCCAGTTGTCTTGCTTTTACTAAGGTGTAAATCTAGATTAAAAAAAAAAAAAAAGAAAGAAAGAAAAAGACTACCCAATTCTCCACCTTTTTACTGCCGCCGCTGAAATGACATAAATGAGTTACAACCCCCCCCCCCCCCCCTTTTTTCCCCCCTAAAAATAAAAGAAAAAGAAAAAAAAACGCTTTAAAAACCCAAAACAAAACAAAACAAAATACAAACAAACAATGACACATCTTGATCCCTGGCTTGGCAAAGGAACAGTTGTGCTTTTCCAGTGTGCTCCGTTCTGGACCGTCTTTCACAATAGGCCCATAAATGTACTGCCTCTTTCCTATCTCTGTCCACCAATCGTCTCCACGTATCTCGTTTATAGAAAGAATAACTCGCGTGTCTCAATGGGTAGAGAGTCAGTGTGCAATGATTAAGGTTTAAAGACTTTTAAGGCTATTACACTGTACATATTTTGAGCGTTGTTACATTTTATCTGGCGGACAAAGTATTTTACTTAAATGCATAGCATCAGTACAGTTGCTGCTTCCCCCTTCCCATTTCCACATCCACCGCGACTAAAAATAGGGACAAAAGATCTACCCCCCCCCCCACCACCTCTCTCTCTCTCTCTCTCTCTCTCTCTATCTCTATCTCTCTCTCTATCCATCTCTCTTTTGTTTTGCTTTGGTTGTTGTCTGTGTGTGGAGAGTTGGCCCCAACCAGGATATTGAGGAGTTTGGAATTTTATCCCTGGGATGATAACAATGATAATTGTTCTGGTTTGTGGTGACCTGTGAGAATCGCGTCTCTTCCATGTCATGCTTTGTTCAAGGATCCTGAGGCCTGGTGGTGTCCAGTTGTTGAGGTGACAGGAAGTCGTTGCAAGTACTTCCGTTTGTTTGTCCGTCTTGTGTGTGTGTGTGTGTTGTATGTGTGTGTGTGCCGAGGATGGATGTTGTGTGTTAGTGTTGGCATTGGATTAAAAAAAAATGTCCTTTGTTGAGAAGATCTTGGGGTCATGTTTCCCTCTCCATCTTCGTCTTGAGCGAGCCAACCCCCTCTCCTCTTTCTGTTTTTTAAAAGGGCTTAACTTGTTCTGAACATATTCAAAATTTGTTTTTTTGTTGTTGTTGTCACGGGTCGGACATGCTGCTTCATGGTAGCCCGATCTCAGTGTTGAAACTACAAAAAGTTTGATGATCGTCTAGTACATTTAATAAGAGTAAGAGGAAGAATGGTGTTGATGGTGATGATGATGATGATGATGATGAGGAGGGGAGAGGAGAGAGGAGGGGGAGGGGTAAAAAGAATAATAAATAATAATAAGTAGTAGTAGTAGTATAGTAGTATAGTAGTATAGTAGTAGTAGTAAGTAGTAGTAGTAGTAAGTAGTAGTAGTATATTAGTAGTAGTAAAGAAGAAGAAGAAGAAAGAGGAGGATGAAGAAAGAGAAAGTAAAAGAGACGGAGAAGAGGAGAGAGAGAGAGAGAGAAGAGAGAGAGAGAAGAGAGAGAAGAGAGAGAGAGAGAGAGAGCAGTCTACAACTCCATCTGTTCGGATTGTCAATAAATTCAGATTGTATAGATCTGGATCAGTTACTGTAAGTCATGACTGTAATTTAAAAAAAAAGGTTAACTCCATGGCCAAAATATTTACACACACACACACACACTCACCCTCTCTCCTCTCCTCGCTCTCTCTCTCTCCTCTCTCTCTCCTCTCTCTCTCTCTCTCTCTCTCTCTCTCTCCGCACTCAACACTACAATATATACTAATTCATATCACGGAGATGTCTTAGATGTATGGTTGTCCTAGTTAACCAATGTACGTGTACTCCTGCCCTCTTGTTGACAAGACTGATAAGAACACTTCAAAAAAGACAATAAAATAACCCCCGTCGTTTGATATTTCGGTACAAAGAGATATACCCTCACACATTAATTTTCTTCGATTCCCCCCCCCCCTTTTTTTTTTTGGTGTTTATTCAACGAAACACTGTTGCAGTTCAAAACTCTTGATTTTGCGTTTTAAAAACCCCCCCCCCTCCCCCACCCCTCCCTTCAATACCTACTGGGCTGGTCTCTAATTTCGCAATTCGAAATGAGTACTAAGTTGTTAGAAGTTAGAAATGTACAAAAATAAATATAACACTTTAAGAAAAGAACGAAAATACCAACATGGAACGTTCGGGCTCAAAACCCTTCTTCAGCCAACAAAACGAGCACCATATCACTGTTTTTCAATTTTGTCTTACTCTAAATAAACACAAAAACCCAACAAAATACGTATTTAAAATTTTGACCAGACAACTCGTCACCGATCGATTACAGCGACTCTCATTTTGCAAAACTCTCCAACCTGGGACATGAGAGAGGGTGTATTAGGGCAAGCGTGGCTCAGCAATATTGTCTTTTTGCTTCGTACCCGAAAGTTACCGTTTCGATTACTCGCTGCACCGTGTGCCCCTTGAGCAAATCACCTCCCCTAGCTGAATTTTTTGCGGCACTGCACTGTGGCTGACGCCTGGGTTATGCCAGTCTTCTCTTGGAATAGACCCTTAAGGCAAAATTTCCCTGTGAGATGAATAATGGGAATTTTATTCGGTCGTCAGTGTTCATTGAAGCTGCTATTCTATAACGTGTCCCTAAGTCCAGTTGGCTACTCTCTTCTAGAAGAGACTGGCTGACACAGCAACGATGCCCGTGATCCAGAGAGTCACATTGATGAATCAGCTATTATTATAATTATTTCTTCATTATCAGTAAAAGATGCCGAAGTTGAAATTGCAGAGTTACAGGAAAAACAAAACAAAAACAAAATTTGGAAGAATGCATTTTTATTCCGTATTGCAAAAACGTGGATCAATTTAGAATTTCAAAGTAAAAGTACCAACTAAAAGTATTCATTATGAATTTTAAAATGCACTTGATAGGGAACTTTTTGCTATTAAATACATATTATATGACAGAGCTTTCATCATGCCAAAGCATAAGAATGGAATTTTTAAAAAATGCTTTAATGTCTGTTTTGTCCCTATTAATATTTGTATCTCAAAGAACATGCAATGTATAATGTACACTATATTGTTACTTGATACTCGCTGCTAGAAGCTGTGGACTGTAAAAAAGTAATCAACAAAAATGAATATAACGCTTTAAAAAAAAAAAAGAACAAAATAGCAAACACGGAACGTTTCGGGCTCAAAACTCTTTTCAGTCGACAACAAAAAAGAACAATAAATACATTACTAAATTCCAGATAGACGACAGAGATATTTTGGAGTCAAATGTATGTATGTCTTTATTGTTTTTTTTTTTTTTTTGTTGCTGAAGAAGGTTTGAGCCGTTGTCTGAAGAAGGTTTTGACCCCGAAACGTTTCGTGTTTTGTATTTTGTTCTTTTTTTTTTTTTTTTTTTTTGAAGCTGTTATACTCTTGTTTGTTACTCTTTACAGTCCACAGTTTCTAGCAGCCGAGTATCACTGTGGCTTGTACCTTCCTGTTCGAACCATCAACAACTCCTTCAATTTTTTATACTACAAGGTAAAGAGGATTGTTCGAACTAAACTGCAACGGACAGTTCGTTTTTGTTTTTTGGTTTGTTTGTGTTGTGTGTTGTGTGTGTTGTTCCCTCTCCCCCCCCCCCCCCCCCCCCCCCCCCCCCCCCGTGTAATTGTTGTCCCGTCTTTCGGCCCGAAAGCGTTCTCCGCTGTCCGTCGTCCGCTGTCCGCCGTGCCGCATCCCCCGCGCGCCGCTATCGTGGCACCCAGGAGTGAATGCCATGCAAACTTCATACCCT
>NW_027627660.1:0-4974 GCF_034508935.2 Berghia stephanieae
ATTAATAATATTTGTCACCACAGATCAGGAAACAAAAAAAATATCAAATTAAAACAAAATAAAATGCAAGGTATCCTTATCAAAGACCAAGTATGACCAACCCAAATATCTGGATAATAAATCAAAATTGAAACCAGGAAAGAACTAACTCTATTGCTCTTCCCGATACATTTTTTTAGCACAAATGAAAAAGTATGTCTGCTCAATCGCAACGAAAGCTTTCACAGACACATATAGAACCTATTAGGTGTAAAATCCCCAAAAACATTAAGACCAATCACCATGTAAACATCTTCAATTCATTACAATCATTTTTCCCAAATTATAAATTAACGCACAGCTTTCACTTTAAATTTGGGTCCAAAACTTTCACAAACACTATATCTCTCATTGTCAAATCATCTGAATCATTAGATACAACAAAATGTGCATTTCCCCAAGAGAACAGATTTGTTTAAACAATAAAAAAAAATTTTTAAAAATTGTTAAATAAAGCAAAACACCAAAAATTTTACAGATTGGCAGTTAAAAAGTTACTTGTTTTCAGGTAAATTCAATTCTTTATGGGCTATTTTTTCATAGTGAGTCACTGCTCTACCTCGAGAACAAATGAGACCTCCTTTGACCATTTCATAAACTGTAAAACAATTTTTTTTAACAAGACAATGAGTTTTCACACATATCCATTCTTTTTTCTTTCCCTGCCACATTTCACGAAAACCCATCTTAAACTAAAACAAGGGCCCAAAACTTTTCTACAGGAGTAAACACTTTAAACAACCCTCCGTGTTGCACATCACAGTTTGTATGGTAGTCATCGTAAAAGGGCCCATCTCTTTTCCTTACCTCTTCTTTGTTGATTGGATAGGCTTTAGACGATGTTTTTGATGAAGGCTTCTTCCTTTATTATTTGGGTTTGTTTTTTTTATAACCTACTTTCTTGGGACGACTGGGACAAAAACAAAAAGGGTTAGATTTGGGACAGAAGAGCTTTAAATTTATATAATTGTGACAAAAAAATTTAGAGCTTTTTATTGATTTGAACTCCGATCACATGCTTTTTTTTAGGGGAAGGGTAAGTTTTACAGCAACTTAGACACTTAAAGAATATTTCAGCACTAGCTGCCCATACGCCCTTGATAATTTCATTCATCTTTATTAGGGCACCTCTATATATAGCATAAACTCTTACAAATTCCTTCCAAGCATTCCTGTCTTAAGTCAGAGAGTTCTATTCATGCCACTAATACAAGGTTTTAAAAAAAATAGTGAACAGAACAAAAAGCCCTCTTTGCCATTGTAATTAATTCAATGGTTCTTTTTGCTTTTAAACAACTTTGGACTGCACAAATTATAAGAGCTGACAAAAAAATCATTGTCGTTCAATATCCACTAAGAACATTTTTTAATCACATGATACATTACTGAAGTTTAAATAACAATGAGGCAGAACTATCACTGACTTCCCTAAAAATTGTAGTTGTTATAGTAACTTTTATAGAGCAAAAATTTTACAAGGATTAAAGACATTTCAAATTTTAAAAATACTGTAGTTTTGCCATAAACCTTCATTTCCAATAAGTTTTAAATCTTTAAGATGCTCATAAAGTTTTGAAATTGGAGCCAAATTTCATAATTTTACGAATCTTTCGTAGTAGTAGGCAGGTCTGAATAGCCTGAAATTTTTCTCAATATATATGAACATATTTGTGAAGAATTTCTCTTAAATCAACCTTTCAATGAGAATCCATAACAGAGAAAGTAACAACATTTAACAAACCTTTTTAGATTTACGCCTTGATTTCTTCAGGGCCTGTGAGGCTTTTCAAATTCTCTCGGGTTCTCCAATCCTTCACTTTGTAGATTCTAACCACCAGTGCTCTGGAAAAAAAAAAAAAAAAAACAAAAAAAACTTGAGATTTCATACGTGTAATATCCACCAAAGTGCTCAAAAGTACTTTACAAGGGGTCCCAAGCCAACAGCAACACTTTCTTAGCATGTAGGACAAAACGTGATGCCGTAAAGCGCTATTACAAATGTTTTCCAACGAGATAACACTGTTACCAGTCAATTCTCAAATTTTTAAACCCAGTATGGGAGTGAATGAGGGTAAAGAGCCTTTTTCCCAAATATTCACCTGTACTGGACTCGAACCAAACCAGGGACCCTACATGTCTGAAGGCAAAACTCACAAGACCACAAAACAACATGGTACTATTTTTTGAATACATTAAAACATTACTTATTTTTAAAAAATCTGAGAGCGTAAATAGAGATCACTTCATTAATTACGGATGAACTGGATATTCCTTCCTATTGTTTGTTTTTAAGGGTTTTTGCACTCGCGACTCATTTAGGGCATCTGTCATATCAGCGCCAGTTTAAAAAGAAGAAAATGGAATAGTCAAAATTCTAGATTTACAATCAAACCACCCAAGAAATAGTAAGACAAAGGGGAATTGGGTTTAAATAGTGAACAGATGTAGATTCCAAGAGCATACCATCAAAGTACTTTTTGAGATACCTTTAAATTTTTCATCCAGCACCAGCACAGATCCCAATAAGAATATATAAAATAACAATAAATAAGAGAGATGATTTACAAGGAAAAAAATATCCTCTCCCAAAACTATAAACTATACATTTGACTGTTTCCTTCCCAGTCAAGACTCCAGCCAGGGCTGGGACAAAACTTTTAATCCCATTCCAAACAAAGACAAAAGTAATTTTTAAATAACAGGGATAAGGAGATGAAAACACAACGTGACCTCCTGCCCACCATGGGAGTCAAAGGACCCTGCAGAGTCCTTCAATTATTTAAGAAGGGAAGAGGGGAAGAAATTTTTTTTTGACGCTATGCATTTAGGGAAAACTCAACATCTGCCAGACACATGAAACTCACCACTACACAAAATTATGTCTCACCATAAAAGTTTATAGTCGGGTTGATTGAATTTAGTGAGAACTAATCAGCCAACAGGCTTATAAAAACAGTGATGCCAACATTTTGTTCCTTTTTTTTCCTCTGATTGATTAACTTTCTCAAGTTCACTCGAATTGGGAAATCAAACATTTTTTGTTCCATTTCATTCATACTGCAACTCGAATGAGTTAATCAAATATTAAAAGTTTATTCCATTTTGTTTGTCTTTCACCAAATTTTGTTTTTTCATCACTGTGGAAAACAAAATTTAAAAGCAGAGAAAAATCAAAGTTCCCATGTACCCCCTGCAAAAATTTTCAACTAAGGCGATCCCAAAGTCTACATTCTGTCATTTCATCCAATATCAATATAAAAATTTTTATGGCAGAATTTATCAAATTCCACCATGCCCTTAACAATGCTGGCTTCATTTATTCCCCAAAGAGCCTTATGAATAAAATTTCCATTTTTACTGTCCCAAGTCCACCTATTAGCATACTTATCATTTTAGCATTCTTAGAATTGCCATTAGGCTCATTTGCCAGGTATTCATCACGACTGATCAATGTTTTCAATCAGGATTGTTGGGTTTTTTTCCCCAAAGCCCTAAAAAAATTTTAATCAAAGAAATGACGCTCATTATACATTCCAGAAATAATGTAATATAATATATAATATATTATTATTTTTTTATGATTTTAAAAACATGTTGTTTTTGTTTTAAGGTTTTACGGCGCTTGCAACACATTAAGGTCATTCACGCCAGTAAAAAGGAAAAAATGGGATAGTAAAAAGTTCTAGAAATACAATTAAAGCACAAAAGAAAAGGTAAGACAAAGGGAATTGGTTCAAATAGGGAAAAAGATGTGATTCCAAGAGCACACCGCAAAGTACTTAGTTTGAGATCACCTAAAAGTCTCATCCAGACAAGCACAGGTCCCAACTAAGAGAATACACTCAAATGTTTACCAATCATAAATATATGTAAACTAAACATATTACAATGCAAACAGAGAGATGATTTACAAGAAAAAAAATATCACCTCCCAAAACTATAACTATACATTCGACTGTTTCCCTCCCAGCTAAGGAACCCGGCAAGAATCAGGACAAAACTAAGTAATCCATTCCAAGCAATGACAGGGAAAAAATGAAAACGGGTAGGGGGATAGAAGACACACATGTACCTCCCTGCCCCACTAGGGAGGTCAGGATCCCCACCAGTTAAAATCAACATCTTTTAAAATTTGGTAAACTTTGAGAGTTGAAAGTCTTTTTTATAAAATCCAATAGGAGGAGGCCATAAAAAAAACAATTGATAGCTTACAATTATTTACCCTTTTGTCAGTCTCTATGCATTCAAATAAGACGTTAGAAATTGAAACCTTTTGTCATGAATTCAAAAGAAATGCACAAAACAACCATTTCAAAAACTCCCGATTCATTTGTAAAAATCACCATATCATTTTGAGCCACATTTCAAAAATCCCCAACTTTTAAAATCACCATATCATTTAGGAGCCACATTTTAAACTCCCAAATGTGTAAAATCCCATGTCATTTAGAGTCAGAGGTTAACACAGTTACGATAGCGTTAAGCAACAAAAACAATTGCTTGCTATTCTTTTAGACAGCGTGCTTGATCAAAAAACCAAGCTACCCAATCACTGCTTGGTAAAGCAATTGCTCTAGAACTCAATTATTTTTGGACCCCCACCAAGGAAAAAAACAAGATTTTTTCCCCACCCTCAAAAAAAAAAATGTTTTAAATGGGAACAACTTTGTGGAAAATTGATGTTGGGTAGTAAAGACGCAAGAGTTTTACAATAAGATAGTATGAAGTTAGTGTCACTCAGGTCTTTGTTGTTGCTTTTTGCTATCCGCATTTATGATAAATCCACTAAACTGAATTAACCAGACTATAAACGTTCAAGGTTAAACTTTGTGTTGTGTGTTGGTCCGTTACACTTCCGAATGGCAAATGTTGTAAGCTTCTTAGCCAAACCATAATTTTTAAAAATTAATCATTTTACTATCAAACTCAAATTTT
>NW_027627661.1:0-4973 GCF_034508935.2 Berghia stephanieae
AATTAAAAATTCACCCCATACCCCCGGGGCATACTCAAGGGTTTAACGTTTCTATGTTTTATGTTTGGATGGAATATTGGGTATTAAGCTTAACTCTGGTCAAAATTACTTCGCGATGGGGGAACGAACGGGGTCTCAGAAGTGGGTGAGAGAGGGGCTAGAAATGACTTTGGGTTTTAAACGAATATTTTTGTGTTTGTGGATACCACACGTGACCACCTCTCACCTGCCAGCATTGTCGCCAATAAGGGCGCAGGTTCAAACCCCACCACCGCCGCAAAAAAAATTTTTATTCTCTATTGTTTCGGCACTTTTCACTCATTCTACTTTTTGTTACCAAAATAAGTCCTCTCCACTCACTTTCTGAAAAAAATTCCCCCATACACCGGGGCATACCAATTCTCAAACGTTTCTAGTTTTTTGTTTGTGATGAGAATATGGCTATTGCTTAACTGCGGGAAAAAAATTTCTTCGGGGTGGGAACGAATCGGGGATCTCAAAAGTGGGGGGAGAGGGGGGTCTGAAATACTTTGGGGTTTTAAACAAAATTTTGTGTTCGTGGATAGCTCACACGTAGAGCCCGCTCTCCCTCCAGGGGGAGTTGTGACCAATAAGGCGCGGTTTAAACCCCACCACCGCCGCGAAAAAAATTTTTATTTTTCCTATTGCTTTTGGGACTTTTCTACTCATTTATACTTGTTGTTACCAACATAAGGCCTCCCATACTTTTTGAATTAAAAACCCCCTAACCGGGCATACTCAATGTTCTCGTTTCTAGTTTTGTTTGTGTGGTTTGGGTTTAGCTTAAAGCTGGTCTTATTGCGAGGGGGGGGAAAGAAAGGCGGTTTTAAAGGGGGAGGAGGGATTGAAAAGACGGGGGGGAAAAAATATTTTGTGCGTGGTACCAACGGTAAGCCCGCTCTCCCGCCAGGGGGGAGGTGTACCAAAAGGCGCAGGTTTAAACCCCACCACCGCCGCGAAAAAAATTTTATTCTTATTGTCTTTCTGGGACTTTTCTACTCACTTCATATCTTGTTGTACCAACATAAGTGCCTGCTCCACCACTTTTCTGAATTAAAAATTCACCCTCACCGGCATACTCAATGTCCAAACGTTTTTTATGTTTAAAGTTTTTTAAAATATTGCATTAAGCTTAACGCTGGGCAAAATACTTGCGATGGTGGGGAACGAATCGGCGATTTTCAAGAAGTGGGGGAGAGAGGATCTTAGAAATGACTTTGGGTTTGAAACGAAATTTTTTGTGTTTTGTGGATACTCACACGGGAGAGCCACGCTCTCACCTGCCAGGCGGAGTTGTCGTCCAATAAGGTCGCAGGTTCAAACCCCACCACCGCCGCGAAAAAAAAAATTTTTATTCTCTATTGTCTTCTGGCACTTTTCTACTCACTTCATATCTTGTTGTTACCAACATAAGTCCTGCTCCACTCACTTTTCTGAATTAAAAATTCACCCCATACACCGGAGCATACTCAATGTCTCAATCGTTTCTATGTTATATGTTTGTGATGAGAATATTGGCTATTAAGCTTAACTGCTGGCAAAATTACTTCGCGATGGTGGGAACGAATCGGCGATCTCAAGAAGTGGGGGAGAGAGGGATCTAGAAATGACTTTGGGTTGAAACGAATATTTTGTGTTCGTGGAAGCTCACACGGTAGAGCCACGCTCTCACCTGCCAGGCGGAGTTGTCGTCCAATAAGGTCGCGGTTCAAACCCCACCACCGCCGCGAAAAAAATTTTTTATTCTCTATTGTCTTCTGGCATTTTCTACTCACTTCATATCTTGTTGTTACCAACATAAGTCCTGCTCCACTCACTTTTCTGAATTAAAATTCACCCCATACACCGGGCATACTCAATGTCCAATCGTTTCTATTTATATGTTTGTGATGAGAATATTTGGGTATTAAGCTTAACTGCTGGTCAAAATTACTTCGCGATGGTGGGAACGAATCGGCGATCTCAAGAAGTGGGTGAGAGAGGGATCTAGAAATGACTTGGTTTGAAACGAATATTTTGTGTTCTGGATAGCTCACACGGTAAGCCACGCTCTCCCTGTTTTGTGATGGATCAAGGGGTAACTCCCTTTTGGTGGAAAGGTTCAGGTTTGGGAGCCCGCTCTGGTGGCGAGGTTGAGTCCTTGGAAAAGGCTCTTTACTCACATTCTCTCCCGTACTCAGGGTTAAAAAATGAGAAATGGCCGTTCGTTGTTTTTGGGGGGAAAAATGTCACTCGCCTCGGGCTCATGTTCTCTTTCAAGTCTATATTGCTGTTCCCTTTGGACCCCCTGTAAAGCGTTTGGCCCGGGATATTTCGCCAAATAAATGCTGTGTTATTTTTTTTTTTAAAATAATTTTTTTAAAAAAGTTGCGCCGGGAAAGGTAGATGGCAAAATTTTCGTCTTGTTCATCGTAAAACTTATAAAGATTTCATACAAAATAAAAAAATAGTTTCAAATTTTCAATGTAAGATATAATAATATGCCCCGTTCTTTTTTTTTTTTCCTCCCACCCTTGACGCGACATGACGGTCGACCTTGACACAGACTTTGGGGTTTGGCGATGCCAAAAAGCCTTGACACGTATGACAGGGGTGGGGGTTTTTTAACCTTTAATTTTTCAAACCAGATTTTTTACCAAAGTCTTCCCCTTTAAAACCCCGGTTTTTAGAGTTTTTGACAAGGTGAAAAGTCAAATTGGGAAAATTGGGGTTTAAATTTTTAAAAAAAAAGGTTTTTTGGCCAAATTTTTAAAAAAAAGTTTTTTTTTAATTTCAAAAGTTGGCCCCGGTTTGGTTTAAAAAATTACTCCCCTTGAAGTGTTTTATTTTCCCCATTTGATTTCCACCCAATAGAAACCTTACTCAAATAAAGGGGCTATGGATTTCCCCTTTACCTGGCCCGGCGGCCCCCGGGGGGGAAAAAAAGTTCCACTAACGGGTTTTTTTTAATTTTTTTGTGTTTTTTTGGGGGTGAAAAGAAACTTTGTTGAAATTATACCAATCAGTTTTAGAAAAATTTTTTTTAAAAAATCCCCCGGGATTTACAAATTTTTGAAAAAAAAATGGTGTTTTGTGCTTTAAAAATTTGGTTGTTACTGCACCAGGGGGGGAATAGATGCAAAATTTTGTGGGGGGGAGGGACCCAAAAAGTCAAATTTGTGTTTTTTTCAAAGAATTTAATTGGGTGCTTTGTACTTTCCCCGTTTTTAAACAAAAATTTTTTTGTTTTTCCCTCAAATCAGTAAAATGTTTAGGTTTTTTTGGTGAAGTTTTTCCCCAAAAAGTCTTTGGTTTGCCCCCTCCCGAAAGGGGTTTGGGGTAAGGGACAAAGGCCCCAGGGGGGGAGTTTGCCTACCTTGTGAAAAAAAATTTGATTTCTCCTGCCCCCGTTTAAACCCCCAGAAATAAAGGGTTGGGGAACCAAAAGGGCTTTATAAAAAGTCACAAGGTTTTAACCCCTCCATTTTTTTGGTTCTATGTCGGGGGGTGAAACACCCCCTGACTTTAAAAACAGGCTTTAACTTTAATTCAAAAAGGGGTCAAAAAAAAAAACAAATTGCTTTTTATGGGTGTTGAATATTGTTATTGTTTTTCCCCCGGTTTTAAAAAAAAAAAAAATGTTTTTTTCAGATTGCGGACTCTAAGATCATTCCTTTTCCGGCAAAAATAAATCACTTTAACAAAAAATTTAAAAAGTTTGAATTTTCCCCCCCCCCCCCAATGTGAGCTTTTTTTAAAAAGGCGCAATTTTCCACTAAAAGTGCTCAAAGGGGTCCATGACTTACAGTATATAGTAAAAACTTAACATGTAGGACGGGACATGAAAGCCTGTTGGGGCGATATTAAAAATTTTTTTTCAGCAGAGACAAGCTCAAACGGGCCCGGGGAAATCATTCTACCACCCTGGGTACGGGGAGGGGGTTTTGAGTAAAGGGGCCGGGGCCATTTCCCAAAACTATGCGGGGGGAAAAAAGATGCTCTAACTCAGGACCCCTTCCCCAAACTGAAAGCGAAATGTCATACCACCCCGACCCCATAAACCCCCACACTAATTATTTGTTGTTTTTAGTTTGTTTGTTTTTGTGTTTATTTATGTGTTTTTTTGGTTTTTAGAAAGATCTTTGACCAGAAAATGCCCCCCCCGAAATGTGGGGTTTTTTTACAACCCGGGTCGTTCCAAATTTTAAATTGACCCCTTTTGGGCCAAGGGGTCGAGTTCAAAGGAAAGACCTTTCAAAAACTTTAGAATTTTCTTGAAGGGGTTTTTTTTTTTTTAATGACCCGAATAAAAATTAAACGAAAACATTTCATTTTATTTTTAAAATTGAATTGGGCGCCGAATTTAAAAGGGGCAATTTGTAAATTTTAAAATAGAAAACCCAAGGGGCCCCGAGACGTTTGGAAAAGTTTATGGGAGGTTGGGGTTTTGGGGTTGAAACTGTGCGTTGATTGAAGTTGTCACTGGTTTGCAACACAAAAAAAAAAGGGGGGGGGGGTTTTTTGGTTTTTTTTTTCTTTTTTTTCCCAAATTTTTTAAAATTTCCCCCCCTTTATTAACCACAAGGGGTTGCCAAGTATTTTAAAACCCCTTTTTTTAAATCCCCGGTTTCAGGTGAAAAAAATAATCAAAGGGTTTTTGCCTGATTGATAATGTTGTTTTTTAAAAGTTAAAAGAGAGAAATTGATCCCTTTAAATCAGTAAATTTTTAAATTAAAAGAAACCCCAAGGGGTTTTGTTTGTTTTTTTAAAAACAAAATCGTTTAAAATCATCACAATACCATTTTTTAAATTTTTTGTTACAGCGTGTCTTGGGAAAGGGAAATTGTGGGCTGGTATTTTGGGGTGGGTGGGTTTAAAAAATAAAGGTCATGATATTGTAAAGTTGTGTTTTGTGATGGCTTGGGAAAGGTGCGCACTTTTTGATATTTTCGTAGATTGGAAAAACAAAGGG
>NW_027627662.1:0-4973 GCF_034508935.2 Berghia stephanieae
GTATGTTTTCCCAAAAAATCTCGTGTGCAGTATTTTCCGGCTATTGAATGATTTTACGTCATACTTGTTTCCCAATAATAGCAATTCCTTTAACTTTAACCATAAAATTACACTTATTATTTGCATTAAATTTTGAACGTATGATTTTTGGATGCAATCGAGATACATTATGTCGCAATTTACCGTATGAAACTCTAGCTTTAAATCATTTGAAATACGTTATATAAATTTAAAAAGTTCAAAATCAAAACAATGAATGCTGTTTATATAACTTTGAAAAAAAAAATGTATCGGCCCTTTCCCCCGATCTTTTTAAAAGGCTTTTAAACCCTAATAAAGCTTTTTCCGAAAATACGAAGGAAATCCTATCGGTGCCCCTTCGTAAAATGCGAAAAGAAATCTGCTTGTATCTAAGATAAGCAATTAAGGAGAAAGGCTATGGAATTGGAATTTCCAATCAAACCCCGAGCGATGGAGTGGGGGAACGAAAGACATCCGACAATTTTGTTGTTGTTGTTGGGTTTTGTTTTTTTCTGAACACGTGTACCATTTGTAGAAACGGATCAAAATTGAGAATTTACTTTTGAATCACTTTAAAAATTTATGTAATTCTTTTTGGTATAAACACAACTATTTCCATAAATTTCGAATCAAAAAATGTTTTTACGCGTCTGTTTTTTTATTTGTATTTTCAATAAGGTGTATTGATTTTAAAAAGTAGGTGTGATATTAAAAGGCCATTCGTTTAATTCAGATACTGTATGTAAAATTTTTTCAATTAACCGAACTTTTTTTTTAACAAATTCCACCAAAATGAATAAGCGGAAATTCTAATTTGATATTAAATCATATAGATAACCCTTAATTATCGTTTTTAAATATACTGTTGTTAGGAAAACCCTTTCCTATTGTTTTACAATTAAATGAAAAAAATATTTTTGATTAAAAAATTATTCAGGGGGTCATACAAACTTTCCACTTGCAACTGAGGACACGAAAAAAAGAAAAAAACACGCCCATTATTAAAAATTGACTTACAACTACTACTACTACTTACTAACAACTACTACAAGTATAGAAAGTATAGAAAGTAATAGTAAGATTAGTAGCAGCAGCAGCACACAGAAATATATAGTAGTATAGTAGTATATGTGATAGTAGTATAAGTAAAGTATAATATAGTATAGAAAAAATAAGTTGAAATTGTTATTTTCATTAATTTTCTAAGCAAGAAAAATTTATTTTTTCAACTTGAATTTTTAATTGTAAAACGTTTGCAACAGTTATGAAAATCAACATTTTCATTAATAACTAAAAATTTTTTTCTTCTTTGTTTAAAAAAAAAGATTCCCAAAACCGTATCATGAATTCAACCCTTTAAAAATATATTTTATAAAACGCTTTATTTTTGTTTGCACTTTACTAAAAGACTATTACTACTATTCATAATTTTTTAAAGATACTTTTTTACTGTATTTAAAAGGGGCTAAAAAACTTTAATTGTTGAAAAGCATTAATCATCGGGGCATAAAAAATAAAATTAACCGTTAGCTTTTTGGGAAATCACAATGGACTAGGGGCAATAAAATGTCATCATTTGCGTTTTGATGTTTAACCCAGTGGGGAAAAAATAACCCAAATTCGAAAAATTTTATTCTTTTCCCCATTTATCTTTCTTCACTAATTTTCGAACTAAAGCTTTTTGTTGTTGTTTTTGGCCAAAATCGTTTTTTTGAATTGTAAAAATAAAAATTTCCCGGTTTTTTGATAAATAATTTTAGAAAAGAAAGAATTTGTTGAAAAGAGCAAGACCTGCGACTCAAATCGAAGAAAACGGATTTTTAAAAAAAACGTTTGAAAATGAATGACCATGAGTAAACGGATAAACCTAAATAGAATTACAAAGGGAATTTTTTTTAAAAGATGAAAACGAAAGAACAAGGAAAATTTGTATAACTCCGTCCCCTATTTCTTACAAAATAGGGTCCCAAATTTATTGTCGTCGAGCTTACAAGGACAAAGGGTCTTTTTTTTATTGGGGCAAAGCATGAATTTTCAAATGAAATTTAAAACTTTAAAAAACAATGACCCCCCGCGAATGTAACAAAATGAGAATCCCTGTTGTATAAATGATGAATCTATTCAAATACCGCCAACCCCTTTTTATAACGGTGATGATGATTAGGAGACGATGAATGTGAGATGATGATGATATGAGAGTGAAGATGATGAGAGGAGGGGGAGGAGAGGGACGACACGACGACGATATATGCTGAAGATGATGATGAGAATGATGATGATATGATGGATTGATGATGAGGAGGGGGAGGGGAGGGAGAGGGGACACGACGACGATGATGATGCGACGATGTGATATATGAAAGAGATGATGATGATGATGATGATGTGATATTTGATAATAATTTTTAATAAAGGGGAAAAAAAACGTGGCCTAAAACAAGGGAAGCCAACGGTTTTATTCAAAACCGAGAATTGGTTTGAAAAAATTTAAGTACTTTAAAGGGTTTCGGGCATAATTTTGCAATGTTAAAATTTTTTTAGTTTTAAAATTTTCATTTACTAATTTTTTGTAACATAAAGGGGCGAGGTGTTTTCCAAATTTTTTTTTTTATCAACCCAAAAACCGGGAAATTTTAGAAACGAAACGCAAGAAATTAAAAGAGAGTCGACATGCTATAACCCTCCCGCCCCCTTCCCCCCTCACTAAAAAAATCTTCCAGTTTTCCCTTAATATAGAAAAAACGAAATTGACGCCCAAACTTTTAAAATTTTTTTTTTGCCATCCGCGTTATGAAATTCTAATAAAATTTTTAACTATTTATAAATTCAAGTTTAAAAAATTTTGGTTTGGCCGTTTTAAATTTCCCTGCAATGTTTCCTTGTTTCCGGCGCATACTATTATAAAAAAAATATCACTCGGGGCTTTGTTATTGTTTTTGTGCCCCCACTTTTAGTATCTCAGTACGATTAAAACCCCCCGTATTTCTCATCGTCAATTTATGTATTCAATTAATCCTCTTCCAAGTAACATGCATCTTTTTCAATATGAACACCTACCACCTGTTGCCAATTAATAACTGTAAAAAATTGTGATAATTTTAGGGGCCTTTTTTAAATATCTTATTTACTTACAAAACCCTAGGGCCCTTTTAAGGCAAAAGGGGCCCTTCCCCCCGACACTAAAAATTTTTAAGTGGGGCGGGTTTTTTGTCGTGGCAGTTTTCCCAGTACAGGCCTTTTCTTTTTCCTTAGTCCATGTCCTTCGCCGGGTTTTTTTCCCCCCCCCCCCCCCCCCCCCCCCCCCCCCCCCCCCCCCCCCCCCGCTTTTTTCCAACACCCCCGGGTTTTGGGGAAGTGACCCTTTTTAATTTCGGGTTTTACAAAAACCCAAACCCAAACGCCATTTTTTTTTATTGCCTTTTCAATGCAGTGCATTAGTTTTTTTCCATTTTTTTAAAATTTTATGTTAAATTCTACGATTTGATTTTGGGATTTTCCCCAGAAATTGCATTGGTTTTTACAATTCCTTCGTCACTTATAGTGACAAAAATAAAAAAGGGAAGGGTCTCTCACGTTTGACAAATGTGTAAAAATTTTTTTTAAAATTAATACTGTTCTTCATTACGATCCCAAAACCGTTTGCAATCTTTAAAAAAGTCCAGGGCTTGCTCATGAAATTTAACGTGGGAGGAAAATTCTCTTTTTTTTTTCGCGAAAATGGGAAAGCTGTCTGCCTTTTTCCGATATGTATAACAATTCGAATAAAATTTATTTGTTGCAGTCTCCCCCCATTCTTCTATGTATTTCTAAGAAAATCAATGACCAAATTTCCGCATTATTTGTTTTATTGTTGCTTGCTTATAAAATGCAATTATAGCATTCATTCTCGCTCACTTTTAAAAACCTAGCTTAAAAAACCCCCGCCCGCACCCTTCCCCCCCCACATAAAAAAAATCTTCAGTTATCATCTTTTAAAATAGATAGAACGAAGGTTTAAAAAAAAGCTTCAGTTAAACACCTTTTAAAATTTGATAGAACGAAGTTGACGCACTTTTGGTCTTTAAATTTTTTCTTTTTGCCCTCCCGATTAGGGGTAATTCCCCACTAAACTGTATTAAAAAAATTTAAAACGTTTTAAGGTTTACCCCATAGTTTTGTGTGTTTTTGGGGGGTTTATTTCCCCGGGTGGCAATTTGTCACTTGTTAGTCGAACGCAACTATCATAGATAGAATGAAGATTAAAGGGGGCTCGGGGCTTTGTTTTTTTTTTTTTCCATCCATTTATGAGTATTCTCACGAAAATGTATTAAAACCCCCCTTTAAAAAAAACCCAAAATTACAGATAGTTTTGTTGTTGGTCCCTTTTATTTTTCCGGGTGGCAAATTTTGAGTCCCTTTGCCAAACCACAATACTTTTTGTATAACAAAAATTTTAAAGGATTATATCAGTTCCGGCACGACAGGGGGGACGTTTCAAACACTAAAGTATCTTTCATTGCTAAGATTAGCTTTGTTTAGTCCTTTCTAACCAGAAACCGATTTTTCATCAATGAAAATACTCATAACGCACTTCCCCAAAGCATTTTCTTTTTTTCCCCCTTTTCGTTATCGCATTGGGATTTTCCCCAAAAAAATTTCAAAACTAATTTGGGGTTTTAAACAAGTTTTTTTACCCCCAATCGGAAAGATTCTTTTTTTTGTTGCGAAAAGTTATTTTTTGCCTCTTAATTTTTTATTTATATTTGATAAAAAAAATAAGCAGCCCAAAAAAAAAACCCAAAAAACATAAACATAAAAAACTACGAAAAAAAAACCCCCGCAACAAAAAAAATAACCCCCCCCCCAAAAAAAAAAAAAAAAACAAAAAAAAACAAACAAACCCCCAAAAAAAAAAAAAAACAATAGGAAACGCCCCCCAAAAAATCCGGGAAACCTTAAAATTTTTAAAAAAT
>NW_027627663.1:0-4973 GCF_034508935.2 Berghia stephanieae
TTGTGGGGAACCGACCACCCCAAAAACGGCTTGGACTTATCAGAAACCAAAAAGGTCATTTTCAGAATGATTTTATTCCCAAAATTGATTCAAACACATAATGGTCAATATTTCAGTTAGGTTACCAAGATTTGATTTTAATGTAGCCTAAATAGTAGTAGTAGTAGTAGTAGTAGCGTATGGCTACACCTCCAAATTTATTTCGTCAACCCAGCTTCTAAAGTCTTCCTCCCGCCCTAAGGACGGTTTCGTAGCCACCTTCAAGTTAGTGACTGGGCAGTGGAGGACGATGTGATCGCTGGTCCTCAGGGGCCTGCCTGATGTAGCCTAAATTAAAGAGCCTAAATGTCAATAATTACTGTAGTTACTGTATGCTTGAATTTACAACATTGCATAAGAGACAGATGTCTTCAAGAAACATGTCTACTTGGACACACATTACAAACATTGCATCGCAGACAAATGTCTTCAAGAAACATGTCTACTGGACACACATCACGACATTGCATCGCAGACAGATGTCTTCAAGAAACATGTCTACTGGGACACACATTACAACATTGCATCGCAGACAGATGTCTTCAAGAAAACATGTCTACTGGACACACATTACAACATTGCATCGCAGACAGATGTCTTCAAGAAACATGTCTACTGGACCACACATACAACATTGCATCGCAGACAGATGTCTTCAAGAAACATGTCTACTGGACACACATTACAACATTGCATCGCAGACAGATGTCTTCAAGAAACATGTCTACTGGACACACATTACAACATTGCATCGCAGAAAGATGTCTTTAAGAAACATGTCTACTGGACACGCATTACAACATTGCATCGCCGACAGATGTCTTCAAGAAACATGTCTACTGGACACACATTACAACATTGCATCGCAGACAAATGTCTTCAAGAAACATGTCTACTGGACACACATTACAACATTGCATCGCAGACAGATGTCTTCAAGAAACATGTCCACTGGACACACATTACAAACATTGCATCGCAGACAGATGTCTTCAAGAAACATGTCTACTGGACACACTATGTTTACTATTTTAACATTTAAAAAATAGACTGATCGTCTTCTGACTAAATTACTAACCCCATGTGACTTGGGTCTGTCTTTACTGGGCCGATTGCCATCTCTGTGTGATGACCCCTGACCCTGACTTTGACCTCTGCCTCGACCCCTTGGTTTGTTGGGGGCACCCTCTGCTGGAAGAGTCTTGAATGGGATGAAACATTAAAGTTGTAAATAATCGTAAGGTTTATTAAGGTAGATGGTAAAACTAAACATTAAGATCACTGCTATCTTTACCATTATGATTATCACAAGCATTGTCATAAAAATTTATAATAATAATAATAATAATAATTAATAATAATAATAATAATAATAATAATAATATAAATAATAATTAATAATAATAATAATAATATATATAATAATAATAATTAATAATGATGATGATGATGATGATGATGATGAGGAAAATAATAATACAATGTGACCAATAAGACCACTTCCGACCAGGACCTAAAATTTCCTACCCTATTATTCTATGTTAAAAAAAAAAATTTTTATTTAAAATAATAAAACGAAAAAAAAAAAAAAAAGAATAACAAACATCATCATCTCTTATGTTAGCATTGGTGTCTCTGCAGTACAGATCTCATCTTGTAACAAAAGCAAAACTATGGCTCCAGCACTCTGTCCTTAGGCAAGGCACTTATTAAAATTACACAAATTATCCTTCTCAACTCAGGTGTAAGAAAGTCAATGTCCAATATTGTAAGAGTACTGACACAATACGGACACTTAAGAAATTACTTATTGTTGTATAAAAAGGATATTTGGTCCACTAAGGGAATACATGAATCATTGTAAAGCGCAATGAGTCTGATGTATCATTGGAAATGCCTTATATAAATATTCATATCCATTTTAATATCTATAGATAGAACAAAATTGACATCACTCAGCCTTTTGTTATTGTTTTAGCCAGCCATTTTTTTATGAGTAGTTTCTCACTAAATTGTATTAATCAGGCTAAAACATTTAAGGTTAAACATAATTTTTGTGTGTTGGTACGGAATATCCGACTGGCATTGTTGTGAGTTTTTTAAAGTAAATGCATAGAATCAATTTTCATTTCTTTGCCCAGAAGTTGTATAAACTTTAATAAAAACACAACTCTGGTACGGGACTCGAATAAAATAGCTGATTGTACAAAATTACTTTCATTTAGTTTTAGAAAGAGCATTCTTTTTCAAATGTAAACACTTCTACGCCTGCATTGTAAATATGACCTTGAATGTTTATGGACATAAATTATAAAATCAGGCTTGTGAAAGGTGTTGGGTAATCGAATGATAAATCATTGGATAAAACTAAAATACCTTGCTGTCTATTGCCTTAAACAGCATTCCCTGACTCTTCTGCTTTGCGTCGGTCTGCTTCAATCAGCTGCAATTAAAAACAGAACATCTCACTTTTTTCATACATAATAAATTAATCAATTTATTTCTATCTCTGACAAATGCCTTATTTATTCATTGTAGTCTTCTATTTCAATATGGAAATCATCATGGTTTTCCTGAAAGTAAATTCACTGACTTACCTATTAATCTCATGGTCCCTATAAACCTCAACTCTATCTCTTCACTCAGTAACTTTTCAATGCATAACCAATGAAAGTGAGAGAATGTGAGTAAAAGAGCCTTTTACCAAGACTCCACTATGCACCGCCCAGAGCGGGAGTCCAACCCAGGACCTTCTGATCCAAAAGCGAGTGTCATACAACAAGACCACAAAACGAAAGACATTGACAGAGAACTACTTTAAAAAGACCACCAAACATGTCATTTGCACCGGATCCTCATTGCCTTTTGGAAAACTAAAACCATAAAATGTAATGAAAAGTGCATTGAGCATGGTGAAACTGGAAATGCTAATATAAATTTGTAATTTTTATAAAATAGTATATTAAATTGAAGAAAAGGAGAAATTAACAGCAAAATACAATAAACATTTTTTCCCCAGTGACAATGACCTTACCTCGTCCTTTCGCTTATCACTTTGTTTCGCTGACGGATCATATCCATCTTTTTGGAGAGAAAAGCTTCCTTCTCTTCCTTCGTGAGGAAGTCAAGGTTGACATCTGTGCCTGCCTAATTTTTTAATTAGGACAAGAAAAATTTTTTTCATTATATTAATACATACATAAAGTCCCAAAAATCTAAAATCAATATTATGAAAATATTTTGTTAATATGGATTTTTTGAATCAAGATTGAAGTGAATAATCCAAGTTGGTGAACATTAATTTGGAAAAGTTTATATGAAATGAAAGTATGTTTGTCTGAAAAATCAGCAAGACACCAAGCAATGAAAATCTGACTACATCCTAAAAATCTGACCCCTCTGACCTGCAATGAATCTAAACTTTAATGTTTCCTATCACCCACAAACTAAAATATTAAACCATAACTTGGAAACTGAATGGGGTAGAAATGATGATGATGATGATGATGATGATAAATGAGATGATGATGATGATGATGATGATGAAAGCAGTCGTAATGATGATAACTAGGGTGGTGGTAGCATTTATTGACGAAAATCTATATCTGTAAGTCCACTCTACATG
Organism: Berghia stephanieae; assembly: GCF_034508935.2. Lineage (NCBI taxonomy): Eukaryota > Metazoa > Mollusca > Gastropoda > Nudibranchia > Aeolidiidae > Berghia > Berghia stephanieae. The sequence goes on from NW_027627663.1 coordinate 3,665, forward strand.
TCCAAACCTTGACAAAACTTTGGAGGGGAAGTGACTGTCATCCATCAATCCATACATTGTCCAGTAAAAATAAAGTAACAAAATAACGAATTTTAAGTCAATAGATGGTTTGACTGGGGATCTTGTTGTGATTATGTTCTGATAGTTTGATTTCGAAGATATAATGGGCAGTGGTAGAGATTATATGACAATAATATGGTAGTGATAGTGATGATGATGTGGCAGTGGTATGACCACGCTAATGCTGAGATTTTTTTAGTGGTGGTAGTAGTAGTAGTGATGATGATAGTGGTAAGACCACGCTAATGCTGATGATTGATAGTGGTAGTAGTATTAGTGATGGATGATGATAGTGGTAAAACCACGTAATGCTGAAAATTTGTTAGCGGTGGTCGTGGTAGTGATGATGATAGTGGTAAAACCACGAAATGCTGAAAATTTGTTAGCGGTAGTAGTAGTAGTGATGATGATAGTGGTAAGACCACGCTAAATGCGATGATTTGATAGGGGTTTGTAGTAGTAGTGATGATGTGAAAGTGGTAAAACCACGTAATGCTGAAAATTTGTTAGCGGTAGTAGTAGTAGTGATGATGATAGTGGTAAGACCACGCTAATGCTGATGATTTGATAGTGGTAGTTGTAGTGGGTTAGTAGTAGTAGTATTTAGTAGTAGTAGTAGTAGTAGTAGTAGAAGAAGTTATTGTAGTAGTGGTAGTAGTAGTAGTAGTAGTAGTAGTAGTTCTATTTGTTAGTAGTAGTAGTAGTAGTAGTAGTAGTAGTGGGTAGTTAGTGTAGTAGTATAGTAGTGATAAGACCACGCTAATGCGTGAGTTGATAGGGGTAGAAGTAGTAGCAGTAGTGTTCTTATTGGGTTGATATAATAAAAGGGTTGGAGTGGTGGTGGTGAAGATTTGGTGGTATTGGTGTAGCAGTAAAAGGATGTTTGGTGGTGGTGATTCATTTAATAAAATTGTGGTGTTGATATTTAAAATTGATATCAGTAGCAATGCTGCTGATTGACAGAGTAGGGAAAGATACTGTCGTAACGATGTTAGGTAGTGGTGTGATGATGTTTGGCAGTGTTGATGATGCTGTGAAGTTGTTTGTGATGATACTGTGGTAGCGATGATGATGTTGTGGTAGTGATAGTGATGATACTGGGTAGCGATAATGAGGTTGTAATAGTGGTAGCGATGATGCTGTAGTCGTGATGTTTGGCGGTGTGTTAGTGGAAGTGACTTACAAAGGGAGCGTGATGATATTTCGGTGTGGTGGGGATGTATGTGGCGGGTAGGGGTAAATTGGGATG
>NW_027627664.1:0-2500 GCF_034508935.2 Berghia stephanieae
TTTTTTTTTAAAAAATTTTCCAACAAGCTCTTAAAAAAACTTTTTTTAATTTCTTTTTTAAAATTAAACAAAGATCATTGTGATGAAACAAAAATAAATCTGAATAAAAAAAATGTAAAATTGGGGTCGTAACAAATGTCACGGGTTTGGGTTTTGTAGGTGGAAAGGGGAGGGGTTTAAAAAATTTAAAAAAAGGTATAAAAGGTATAAAGGTAAAAATTTTTTTTGATAAAATAAATTATAACCCATAATTTTCCCCCCCAAAAATTTCCCTGCTTTTAAAATATTCTTTTGTGACTCGACATCTGAAAATCAATAATAATATGCGGCTTTTTGTGGTTTTTTTTGTACTGGGGGGGGGCCCCCGGTTTTGGGGCCCCCCCAGTTTGGTAGGGGGAACTCGCTTCACACGAAAAAAAAGGCCCAAAATCGAAAACCGGGTGCATCGAGGTTATTTTTTTTTTCTGACCCCCCCCCCCCCCCCCCCCCCCCCCCCCCCCCCCCCCCCCCCCCCCCCCCCCCCCTCCCCTGCCCAAAAACCAGCAGTGAATGGGAAAAATGGGTCTGTTAGCTTTGTTGGAAAGTACTCTGCGATAAACTAGCGTTTTACCCAAAGGATAGGAAGCAATTGCTTTTTTTCCCCTTTTTCGCAAATAAAAAACGGGGTTTTAAAATCCGGTCAAACAGATCTAGCGGGGCCCCTTTTTCACTGTTGAGGGGAAAAGGGGGTGGGAAAAAAATTCACGAAGGTTCAGTGGGGAGCGGTAGGGTTTTTGTCACAAAACTCAAGCGATTTTCAGTGTGGTCACTGGTCGGATGACTGCAGTGATATATTATGAAACTTTCTGGTCCGAATGTTGTCCTTGGGAAAAGTATGAAAAAAAACAGATTTTACCCCCTTTAAACTCAGGTGTGAATGAATACCTGTTTTATGGGCTGGTGCTGGGTTTTAAAAAGGGGGGAAAACGGGGGGACTCGTACTGTTTAAAGGGAAAATATGATTCCATATGGCCCGGGGGGGTAAAGAAAATGTTGTGAGAGCTTTAAAGCAGGGTAGACCCGGGGGGAAAAAGGCACGATAAAAAATGTTAATATTTATTTATTTTTCTTTTTTATTTTTTTTATTATTTATTAAAACTCTAAACACCACGCTCATTTCACTCCCACGGCCGTCAGCAGACAACGAAGGGTTTGTTTTCAGAGTTCCCAAACAAGACCAGTTTATAATGATATTATGTAAAAAAACTCTATCTCCCCACACATAACAACACAAAAAACCGACCCCAAAAAACCACCCCCGAAAAAAAGGGGCAAATAGACTTTTTGACATGCCCCGAAATTTAAAATTTTCTGAGAATATCAAAAAAATTCCACGATCCCCCAAAACCCAAAAAAAGACTCCCCCCGGGGGGATTGTGTTGGGGGGGGGGGGGGGGGGGGTGGGAGAGAAGGGGGGGGGGGGTAGGGTTTTTTTTAAATCACTCATCCTGGATATTTTTGCTACTTGGAAATTGGAAAAATGTATTCAAATGAGCATTTACATAGAGAGTTTTATTCAACTACCATTAACATGTAAAAACCAAAATATTACGCTTTGATACTACGCCTATAATTTGTCTCAGAAAAATGTAATAAATAGGCATGGAGTAAAAGTAACCCGGTTAAACCACGGATATAGTCGGTGTTAGGGTTGAGTGAGTTAAATGAATTTGGTTTTATTTGTAAAAAAAAAAAAAAGAAAGAAAAAAAAGATTTTAAAAAATATAGCTCAATATCCCCTAAACTTGATCAGAGCGCTTTACAAGGGGTCCCTGGCCAACAGTATCACTTAACATGTAGAACGAGACATGACAACTGTTAGGCGATATTACAATTATTTTTTTTTTCGGACAGAGAACAACGCTGTTAAAGGCCAGTTACTCATTTTACACCCCGTACTTTAAGAGAATGTGAGTAGGGGAGCCTTCTTTTTTCTCAAGGATTCAACTACGCGCCGAGCGAGTGAGGCTCGAACTCAGGACCTTCCGATCCGAAAGCGAGTGTCATACCACAAGACCACATTATAGCCGCACATAGCTTTTTAGGCTTTTTTTTTATCCCAGAGCGTGCTCGATCCGGCGAGTAATGTATTTGTAACGAAGCATCCCAACCGTTGTCAAAAAAAAAAAAGATTAATAATTCTAGTTTTTTTAAAGCCACGAGGCTCTTGGAGTTGAGTTGTGTTCTTATCATTTTGTAACGGTACGACGGGCAGTAAAATTGTTTGTTATCCTTTGCTTAGGACGCCTGTCTATCTATCCCAAAATACTTATCCTGGATGATCTAATGATCCATCCATTTCGAACAAATCACTACTCCAAAGGGATATAGAAGAGAATTGGGAGATGCTCCACGTCACCAAGAGGCGGATTAGAAATGGGGGAATAAGGATGCATGGATATATAAAAGGATAGACAGAAATATAGTAGGGAGATAGCTAGCTAATACTATAGATAGATGC
>NW_027627665.1:0-4970 GCF_034508935.2 Berghia stephanieae
CGCCTTTTTGAAAAAGCGTTACTTAAAGTAAAAGCTGGGCCTATCAGTCGGAAAAGGGGAAGCAAATTTGGGGTCCCTGTTGATACCCAATGACACAATTCAGCCTTTAAGGAAACTTGCACAGGAGCGTAAAGCTGTTGATATTTCAGACAACCCATTTCTTTTTCCAAATACAGGAATATCCAAAGATCATGTAAGTGGTTACATTGCCATCAAATATGTCACTTCCTTAGTAAAGGATTTAGAGAAACCCCAGTTTGTTAATAGCTGATAAATTCAGGCACCGAGCTTCGACATTATTGCCTTACTTGATGTCCCACAACACGAGAGAGATGTCTTCTATCGACATATGGGACACAGTGAATCAATCAATCAAAACATTTATCAGTGTCCACTTGCAATACGAAAATAACAGAAGTTGGTCATTTTTGGTCAAATTGATAACTCAGCATCGGTCACTGGGAAGGAAATTGTAACATTGAAACAAATGACTCTGTAGTGAATAGAGACTCAAATGCAAATTTTGGAACATCCATAGTAACAGCTGCAAATCAAGAAGAAATATTTGATGGTGAAGCAGAGTGCCAAATCAGCTTACGTGTTCTTCAAAACAAACTGAACCCAAGAGGAATTCAAGCAAAAATCGGAGATACATGTCATGGTCAGATGAGGATACAGATAGATCAAGTCATATTTTAAAAACTTTGTCGAAGATGTTTCAGCACATGGTTCAAGGGATCATTACCCTAGAAAGTCTGAAATTATTCTGTTCTTAAAACACCACAGGTATTTTCACAAAAAGGAATCCCTGAAGGTACACTAATTAGTTTTGGTGAAGACAAAGATTTTAATGAAAGAAATAAATATAGAAGGGAAAGAGCGTTTCAATCGGTGTAATGACAATCATGAATTTGATTTGTATTACATTCATTGTATTGTATAGTGTTATTGACATATTTTGGGGTTTACAAAAACGTTTTATCTTTATATAGTACAATCTCTTCATCATTGCAATATCCTTTTTTATATTATATGAACATTCATTTGCTCAGCTGAGAGACAAATGCTTTGTAGAACCATAGCTGCCAACCGTTCTGTTAAAAACGGATTTGTTTCCGTATTGACTTCCTGAGTCCGTAAGTGCTTATTTTTAGTTCAAAATCCGTATTTTGTAATTTTTTGACTAATTTGTGGTAAAAAAGCCATGTGCCTAATGAATTATTATATTGATCCAATATTATTACTATTACTACTACTACTATTGTGTTATTATTATTATCATTATTATTGGTGTCCAGTGAGAGCATAATCTCCATTTGTGTAGCTCTTTAATTGAATTATGCCTCTAACATAAATGATTTTCACAATTAAAAAAGTTCCATTCGTTTATATGACGCCTGTATTTTACCCAAACCTTCATAATGTATTGGAGATTTGCATAGGATATGGATGTTAGCCTCGATATACTTTGAATATTCTAAGACAGTATTGATACTTTCACTATTTGTTACAAATATTATTTTAATTAAAGAATAAAATTAAATCCACCTTTTTGATTGGAAGGTATCAATAAGAAAATCAATTGCTTATATTGATTAAAGATGACAATGATTATTTCCCTTTATTAATTTATGAAATATATAAATTTAATCCCTTTAAAAACATCTTCATCTGATTTTAATTTTTTTTTTTCAAGCAAGCTTTTGTAACGTTTAGGTTCAAGAAAAATAATAAACCCATTTTTAGGTGTGTTTATCTTGTCAAAGTAAAGAAGTAGGAATCTCTAATATTTAGAGGTGCATTTTAACTATAACTACTATTATAGTATACTACTTAAAGACCATTATGTTGCATGAAAGAAACATATATGCAATCGTCTACTTTTTATCTGAACTCACCTAATTTTTTACCCCAAAACGCCCTCTCAAGTGATGTACCAGGTGGTAGTTATGCATTCTAACCTCTTAAGTTATTTCATTTATTTTACAATCGTGCTTCTTGTGTATTGGTCCTTATCAAAGTTGAGGCATTGAATTCTTTCTTTATATGTCCGTTCTGAATTTTGATCTCATTGTGGAAAGCTCCCATAGCGGGCAGGGAGGTACACACTGTGTCTTCTATCCCCTTATATCTGTTTTCCAACATGCTTTCAGTCTTTGTCTTGGAATGAGATTACTTGTTTTTTTCCTGCCCTCGCCGGAGTCCTAGCTGGGAGGGAAGCATCAAATGCATATTTATGTTTTGGGAGATGATATTTTTTTCCTTGTAAATCATCTCTCTGTTATGTATTATTACTATATTTGTTATTTTTTAATGTATAATGTAAGCATTTGAGTGTGTTCCTCTTTGTTGGATTTTGTTCTTGTGTCCGGATAAGACTTATAGGTGATCTCAAACTTAGTACATTGGTGATACGCTCTTGGAATCTACATCTGATCCCTATTTGTTCCCAGTTCCCTATGTCTTACTTTCTCTTGATGCTTCAACTGTAATTCTAGAACTTTTTACTATCCAATTTTCTTCCTTTTTACTGGCGCTGATATAACCTAAATGTGTTGCAAGCGCCGTAAAACCCTTAAAAACAAAACAACAATCATTGTGGAAAGTGTCATTTTAACGATTCAAATGTGCTGGTACTAAACCCGATAATTGAGCAACATTTGGACTAGCCTCTGTCATCTCAAACTTGTTAGGTTAGTAATAGTAATTAAAAAGGCTGACTTTTATATGTTTGCGATTCGATGAAGGGGGGGGGGGGGGGCTTCGGCACACATCGCCCCTCATCCCGGGCAAAATGAGCGTTCCTTATTTTATTTTTGAAAAGTTGGCAGCTATGTAGAACTATCTGAAAGAATCAGATATGGCAGAATAAAAAGTCTTTCTACTAACCCTAACTTAATTGGCCAATGTAAGCTTTATGTTCAGCATTTTCTAGATACCTAATGTAAAATTTCACTATTCTTTTATGATAGTTTTAAGAGTTCAATCTTTAGAGGTGACTGTCAAGAAATGACACCCTGTGCATTTAATTTCATTCTTCTTATCCCCTCATCCTTAATCAGAATAATAATAATTAATAATGAAAAAAAATGCAGCAACGACAGCTTAGAACGGCATAAAGTGCTTAAGATTATTTTTTTTGCATTAAACTTATTCAAACGATTTTCAACACTTTTGCTTCACAGTTTATGCTTTTAACAAATGCAATTAAGCAACTTACCAGCAACAACATATTGGTTTGTATCATTTGAGGGTTTTTATCAGTAAAACTGTTTCTATCCTTTTATGTTGCACTGTACACATAGCAAACTTCATGCTTTTATTTGTTGACCAAAGACTTATGTGATCCAGTGGATGAATGTTTGTGATGGCTTTTGGACTGAAATAAACCTGCAATATGATTTGTAGACTTCTATCGTTATGTATCATTTTCGGTCAATGTAAATGTAATTTTACACGAGCTTGATGTATCATAAAACCCACAATGAGCTCAACGTGCAGCTGGTAGTAATTTATATGGACACGAACAACGTTGTTACAATTCAGTAACGTACTCCAATTAACACAAGTGAGACGTAAATGAGACTTTTACAATGACTCTGCATCGCCCACAATATAGGATTCGAACCCTGCAACTCGGGCGTCAGACGAACTGTCTACCACGAAACCAAAGCAGCATTGTGCAAGTATAAAGTGAATGAGATGTTGATTGAAGCCGTTCATTGTGTCCATCAGATCTGCTGTCCTATCCATCCAACCCCTTTACCACTGGGGGGGGTTCCCGACTTCCCAAATGGGAGGGGCGTAAATCGTTTGCGTCTTCTATCCCCCTTGTCTTTTTCCAACTTTTTCTGTCTTTTTCCGGATGGGAGGGGGTTACTTGGGTTTTTTCCAGGGCCTGGGTGGGAAAGGGGAAAAATTTAAAGTAAGTTCGAAATTTTGGGAGATTATTTTTTCCCGTAAATCATCGTCTTTATGCTCTTTATTGGTTTTTTTTACATATTTTTTATCTTTGTAAACATTTTAAATGTACCCTCTTTTTTGGACCGGGGCTTGTGTTGAATGAACTTTTGGACTCAAACTAAGTACTTTGATAGTTGGGGTCCCCTTTAACTACTGTTTTTCCCATTTGAAACAAATCCCCCCTTTTCCTTTCTTTTTCTTGGTGCTCTAAAATTTTAAATTCCAAACTTTTTACCCCCCCCATTTTCTTCCTTTTTTCTGGGGCCCGATATACCTTAATGTTTGCAAGCGCCGTAAAAACCCTTTCAAACAAAACAAAAAAAACCAATCCATTTAGTGGTATCAACAAAAAACAAATAAACCCTCTGCCTGGTCCCCTTTTATCTCTACTTAACCTGGGCGTCATTTCCCAAAAGGGGCGGGACTCAAAAAAAAAGGGGCCAGCAACTGGGAATATTTTTTGCCGGGTTTTATCCCGGGTTTTTTCCCTGAGCCCCCTTCGAGGGGTGGAAACCCTTTCCCCGGAGTTAAATAAAAAAGCGTTGCTCGGGCCCCTTCCCCCTCTACGCAAAACTGGGGTAAGCTTTGACACTAGGCCCCTAAGCTCCCCTTAAACTTAAGGGCTTTTCTTTTTTTTAGACAAATTTTGGGGGTACCCCACTTGAAAAAGCACTCTTTGGTATAAAACAATATAAACATATACGGGGGGCCCCAAAAGGGTTTTTTTTAAAGTGGTCTCCCTAAAAAATGTTTTTAACCAATTTTCCTTAAAGTACAGAAACACTTTTAAAACATTTGGGGCCGGTAATTTTCTATAACCATTGTGAAACATCAACACAGAATTGGGTTCATAAATCATTGTAGGAATCAAACTATACTCATTTTTAACAAAGATTGAACAGTTTAATCAAATTTAACAAGACATAGCTTGGGCCTCCAATTGGTGCATTTCACAGTGGGGACCTTAATAGTGGTTTTATAAATTAATATATATAAAATAAAATATA
>NW_027627666.1:0-4969 GCF_034508935.2 Berghia stephanieae
AGGGGAAACTTTATACTGTGTTTTGTTTTTGTTAATGTTGTTGCTGCTGTTGTTGTTATTGTTGTTGTTGTTGTTGGTGGTGGTGGTTTGTACTGATGTTGTTGTGATTGTGGGAAGCGATTGAGACAGTAAAAATGTGGAATTATTGAAGATGCAATTGGTTCTGTTTGTTTTTACAGTGTAATGGTTGTTTTGGGTGTAAATGAAGATTTTGTAAGAAACAAGAAAACGAAATGACGTATGAAGTTTCGCAAAACACAGTTTTAGTCAAACTGAAAGTGTAATAGACGGCTTCTATTGTAATTGTTTACTTAAATGTAAAAGAGGTAGGGAAAATATCACTGTTGCTTCTTGTTAAGCAAAATATCTTTTAAAAATCCTATCAATACGTGGCCACAGTGCTAGAGTGTAGAAAAAGTATGCTGAGTCGGGGAGACTTCGCGGAAACGTTTTAAATCGACAGATATTCTGAATATAAATAGGCTTTTTTATCCATTAAGGGGTGCAGAAAAATTAACATGATGACTAGTATTGATATGCATAATGCATGGGAAAACAACTGAAACACTCTGGATTTTCTAAATAATGAAACTCAAAGTAAAAATGAGGGGACGGCGTTATTGTAGAGTTTTTCTCTCGTAGCCAGGGGGAAATTGCCTTGACAGTCATGGTTCCAATCCTCATCGCCGCAAAGTTTTTTTATTCTTTATTGTCATCTGACACTTTTCTTCTAACTTCATGTCTTGTCTTTTCATCCTACGCTAATTTTATACTCTTGATAACCATATAGAGACCACTAAGATCATTTCTAGATTAACCTTACTATTGATTTAAAATATGCGGTTGTGATTTTAAGATGACATTATTTATGTATTATGGAACATAACAAACTTTTAGTGTAAATATATTTTCAACTTTGATAAAGAAATGGATCTTTGAGGTCAATTGAGTAGTCAAAAGGCTGAAAACAACCAAGGAATAGACGTCTGTTCCCTTTAATCAATGACACACCCTGTTCTATCTACACTATATACACATAATCTAGGGTACCAATTGTCTAAGCGGGGTGACTGCACGGGGAAACATTCTCTCCCCCAGCTCCTGGTATGAAAGCAATATACAATATAAAGACATAATTGAAGACAAGAGCATTACCGACCATTAAAATGGTTACTCTGTTAAGAAACTAATTGTAATTGCTTTAGAATTGTATTGATGATGCTATGCGTTTTGGTAAAACAATCCAGCCACATAATTATGCTAACCTTTAGCGTTTATATTATGATTTATAGAATTGGTGTGTAGGAACTAATCGGCAAAAGGCTCTATAAAACAATAACAAAGGGCTGATTTACGTCATCTTCGTTCCTTTTAGAAGAACATCTACTCATACTTGTCTTTTGCATTGAATATTTTTATGTTCTAATATCGAAATTATGTAACGTTAATACATTGTGTTATTAGACTTTGACGACATTAAAAATAATATAGATCACTCACTAAAAGTTTTAAAAAACAAAGAACAACACAAAACGACTAACTAAATACAATACAAAACAAATAAAAAACAACCATAATTTTCTTCTTCGTCATTATCGATATATCTTGTCGATAAAATTTGATAACGATATTATATCATATCGAAAGCACTTGTATCCAAGGGTCGAAACTCGAACAAGACTAGTCCCGTTCTTTTCTGTTTGGATAACAATAAAATATCAACAAAGCAGCTTTATTGAGACTGTCAGATTGGTATTTTAATGCCAAATGCTCAAAGTTGGGTCTTTTTTTGAGTGATTGATTTAAGTCGACTTTGGGGTATCTTTGATCACCTAGACATGAGTCATATAATCGCATTTTTATAGATTGACGAAATTTACGTCACTGGGCTCTTTGTTGTTTTTAGACAGCCATTTTAATGAGTAGTTCTTACTAAATTCAAACAATCAGACTATAAAAAAATAAGGTAACACATAGTTTTGTGTGTTGGTACTTTAAATCTGGTTGTCGGGTGTTGTGAGCATTTTAGCTAAATAGAATACATCAATACATGTACATAATTTCCCTTGTTATCCTGTCAGTGGGTTATTAGATCCACATACTTTTTAATGCCCCATGTAAAGGTTTTCAGTTGGGAAAAAAATTAGAGGGCAGGTACTGATGTAAGATAAAATTTATGTAAAGTGTGTTTTTTATCTCGTATTTTTCTTTCTACTTAGTCTGGCATAGTTTTTATACACACGTCTTCAAGTTTTTTTTCAGCAGTACATTGGTACGCGTTCACTTTGTGGCTAAAAGTTCTCTCGAATTTTGTAGTTCCTTTTTTTTTTTTTTTTTAAAATTTACGACCATGCATGATGAAATGTTTCTCCCCAGATTTCTTTACATTAGCAAGTTAACGAAATCGAAATCGAACGACGAAAAAGAAATTTCCCGGAAACTGTTCTCTTAAACCGCCACAAGACGTCGGATGCAGCGAGAGTAGTATAAATAAATATTGTTGGTGACGTAAGAGGGACAGGCTCCCCTGGTCGTCGTTCGACATCGATTTCGTTAACTTGCTATATTATAGGTTACTTTTACTTATTTACTTAACATTGTGCACGTTGGAATGGGTATATTATTACAATAAAATCATATGTAAGAATGTCATTTCTTTCTCTTTCTTTCATATTTTACCTTTTTATTTTCGTAAGGATAATTTTAGAGAATTTTTATTATAAATGTCCCAAATTTGATATCGCTCCAAAATATTGCATACTTTTATGTTTCTAGAATATGAAATTATGTATCGCTAACAACATTATATTTTTACGAATAAAAATAGAAATAAAAAAAAAATAACAAACAAACAAAAAAAATCAAACAAACAAACAACAGCTCCCAACCCCCCCCCCCCCCAAAAAAAAAAAATAATTAAAATCTTGATTTAATCGACTTATTGCCGGTTTCGCCTCCCAATCTTCTGACTGACACGCTTTGCCAGCTTCTCCAATTTGTTGAGTGAGTTCTTTCCACTGATGGACGGTCTGCGGGAATATATCTCTTGTATTCTAAAGTCTAAAGCCATTTTGTTGTGTGTCATCGAGGGGCTTAAAGTCTTTATTTATCGTAGTGTAAATCTTGTTGTAGTATGCCTTTGTGTTTGTTATGTCTGCTTGGTGTAAAGAATAAACGCCATCGCCTTATTTGCTGGAATTTTCTGTCTTTCTTTAAAATGTGTCCAAATAGTGTTTCCAAAATTTGAATCGATAACGGTGTTTACTTATTTTGGTTGATATACAAAAGCAAACCCGTCCCATGATTAAATCTTTTTTTTTAAAAACCCAGCAAACTTGTACCTAAAAACGCAGAGAATGAAATAAGCTTTTATTTTTTCTTCATCAATGCATTGAGTTGTTTATCTTGATTTCCACTAGGCCTTTGATTATTTTCCACATGAGAGATTATTCACTAAACTAAAAGCATATTGGTTTTAAAAGGGGGAAAAATCTATAACGGGACTAAAGACTTCTCTTAATAATCGAATACAAAGAGTAATTGTCAAAGGGTGGGGTCGGATTGTAAGAATGCCATTAGCGGGTACCCAAGGAAGTGTATTGGGCCACTTTTATTTCTTTTATATATAAATAATTACCATGAGGCATTACTTCAATCTGAAAAACTGTTTTGCAGACGTTACGAAGATCTGTAGTACAACTGAGCATCATAACATTCTACAAATGTATTTTTTCAATTTTCAAATGGTCTGCAACATGGCATTTGGATTTAATGTTTCTGAATGCAAAATATTACATTTAGGAAAAAATAATCCATGTCATAATTATTTTAACCAAACTTCTATGTCAAATCAACTTTCCGTTGCACCTTATGAAAAGACTCAGAGTTACTTTTGATTCAGTTTTAAATTTTGATGTACATATTGATAACTGCGTAAGCCGTGCAAACAGAACGATGGGAATAATATATAGAACATTTTTACGTCTTGATTAAAAACCCTAAATTTTTTTTTTGTACAAATCGCTCGTTTCGACCAATTCTAGAATACGAAAATTGCATCAGAGCCGGTATATAAAACACGATCTATTAGATAGTATTGAAAGTGTACAGAGGTGAGCCACCAAAAAGATTTATGCCATACAGTATTTATCTCACACGAAAAGGTTAGAATATCTTAAATTACCAAGTTTGAAAAATAGAAAAATTCGGGGGATTTAATTCGGTTTATAGATTAGTACATGGTTTGGATATTATAGACTTTTCTGCATTTGTTTGGGTCAGATTCCAATATTACTTTTACTAGAGAGGACACGTTTAAGATTTTTTTGTGACTAGATGCAAAACAAACATAAGACAAAATTTTGTTTGGTATTCGTATTGTCCAGAAATGGAACAATTTTAAATCTAAAAAAAAAATGCAAAATCTATAGATTATTTCAAGGTGTTATTAACAGGGAAATATATGAAGGAGATTTATATATGATGAATGTACAACTTGTTTGCACAACTGTTGACAAGGCTTCCAATCTTGTATGTAAATATCATGCATTGTTATCTTATTATGGTTAGTTCGATAGTATGGATGCATGAGTGTGTGTGTGCGTGTGTGTGTGGGGTTTTGTGTGTGTGTGTGTTTTTGCAGGGGCACGGCAAAACCATAGATTGTACGCCACATTACATGGATACATTTAAGTTGATTAAATATCTTTACCATGTTTATCATTATTTTGATCTTTCAATCAATAGATTTTTAGTATTATTTTTAAAAAAATTAGGGTATTCAAGGGGTTTTACCATTTCGTCTATACCATATCTTATGTTAATTTTTGTTAGTTATGTTAATATTGCTCAAATTAGTAATGTGTGGCTTTTGAAAATTTGGTATTTTTCACATGGATATTTTTTTTCTCTCGTTTGGCATTATTTCAAAAACTTACTTGACTGTCTTGAAGACTCGGCCTAAGAAAAA
>NW_027627667.1:0-15000 GCF_034508935.2 Berghia stephanieae
ATCACACCCTTTTCCCTTTAAAAACGTTACACGGAAACTTTTAAAAATTTTTTAATTGGCAAGACACAAAGGAAACACGATTTCGATAAATTGAAAAGAATATATTTTTTCACCCCCAAGGCTAGGGTCTTGGGGGATGTCCTCCTTTGGGATTAAAAAATCGGGGTTTGTGTCCCTTTGGGGAATAGCGCAAATAAAACCAAATTTAAAAAAAATTTATTTGGAATTCCCTAGTGCCCTCAAGGGGCTGCAAGTTGAGAAAAAGCCCAAATTTCCCAAAACGCGGGATTGTAAAAAAATTTTTATTTTTTCCCCCAACCATTCTGTTTTTGTCACTCGGAATAAAAGACTTTATCAAAATAAATTATGAACTTCTTTTTTTTCAAATACAAATCAAATTTTTGGGAAAAATTATTATTTTATTTATAAAAATTTAAATATTATATAACAATGCGAAATTAAATGAAAGCTTCATTTTAAAACAGCAGCACCCCAGAACACTCTCAAAACCCAGAACAACCCTACACCCAAAAAACCCCCCACAGCCCAAAAAAAACCCCCACACCCAAAACAATCCCTACAGCCCAAAACAATCCCTAAACCCAGAAAAATTCTACCCAGAAAAACCCTGACCCCAGGCAACCCCTAACAGCCCAGAAAAACCCCAAACACCCCAAACAATCCTAGCAGCCCAAACAACCCCAAGCACCCCAAAAACAATCCCTAACAACCAAAATCCAAACCCCCAGAACAATCCCAAACCCCAGAAAAATCCCAAACCCCCAAAAAACCCCAACACCCAAACAACCCCTAACACCCCAACAACTCTGCACCCCAAAAACAATCGGGGTCCCCCTGACCCCAAAGCCCGGGGGAATACCGAACACCTCCCCCTAGAAATAGTCCAACCATGGGAAAAGGCACCTCCCCTGCCCAAAGTAATGTCAACTAAGTCCCCAGCCTTTTTTTGGAAGCTTCAAAACAAAATTTGTGCGTACCGCGGTTTTAAAGATAACAAAACGGAGTTTATATCTATCCAAAATTTAAACACAGATGATTAAAAACAAAAAAAATTTAAATATATAAAAAAATAATGAATAACCACTCAATTAAGCCATTTTTCCTGTGATCAAAAAATACCAGAAAAATTTAAATTGTAAAAATATACATAAACCTAATTTTCATTTACCTACATTATCTCTTATATTTCTTTAAAATCAAATTAAAAAATTTTGTTTTAAAATTTTCTTTTTTTGTTTGCGTTTTTACATTTCTGGTCATTTTATTTACAATTAGTTAAGGGGATTTTGGGGGTATTTTAGTCACCAAAGTTTAAACCTGAGCTTTTTATTAACTTACCTTTAACTTTTAAAAGTGAGGGGCGCAGTGGTCGAATCATAGGTTTAAAAACCCAGGGCCATTGAGCTATCTTTTGGACCGAACCCCACCAAGCAAAAACCCGCACAAGCCTGTTGGGGATATAATATCACTTTTTTTTTTTCGACCCCAACATATTTTAACCTGAATACGGTGAGAGAATGTAAGTAAAAATTTTTCCGAGGGACTCAACTATCGGCCCCCAAACCCTTTTTTAAACCCTAAACATTCGGTTTCAATCATATAAAAAGGGAAAACAGTAATCGTTTAAAACACGTTTCCTTCAATACTTATAAGACTGAAAGGGGTAATGAGGAATTTTACCGGTAAAAGGGAATAGGATTCGATATAATCGTGAGGGAAAATTATATCTTTTAAGATTAATGAATTTCCCAGTACAGTAGTCTTTGGTAATTGCATTTTTTAAGAGAGGGAAAAAGGAGATTAAAAAACTCTGGCGATCACGAAATAATAATATTGGTATAAATGAGTAAAATGGGGGATTAGGAATGTTTTTTTTTTCGGAGGGAAAAATTTTAAATATATATATTAATATATAAATATATATAATTTTTATTTAATATCCACCACCCCAAAAATAAAAAAACTGGGTGTAAAGACCTGGAGAGTAAACTTCTTTTCTAAATAAAATAAATATATATATAATATATTATATATATATTATTGATGCTAGCTTTAATTAAAAAAATTTAACACCCCCAGCGGATAAAATGTCCAATCACAAAAACTTGAACCCTTAACTTTTATAAGGGATGTTAAAATTTTACTCATTAACAAATCACAGAAGCTCCCAAAGTAAGGATCGAGGGGCAATAATCAAGAAATCAATACAATTTATAAAAAGGGGCTTAAAACATAAAAAAGAGGGATTGACATAAATTTCTTTAAATAATAATTTTTAAATAAAAATAATATTATATATTTTAATATTATAAATAATTATATAAAAAATTTTAAAATTTATATTTATTATATATTTATATATATATATTATATAAATTGAAAAAAAAAAATCATGAAAAAATAGTTTTTCAACTTTTCAATAAAAGGGGCTATGTAAAAAAACATTTCAATACAATTCTGACAACTTCACAATAATATTTTTTTCGAGCATTCGGTAAAGGAAAGAGTTTTTTTTTTTTTTGGGTTGGGCTGAGGTTTCACCCCCCCCAACAAAACAGTATTCCTCCTTAACAACGAAAAACCACACCAGCTCACCCAACAAAAACAAAAGGGGAAAAATGCAAAACCAGGCATAAAGCCACTAAACCAATTGCTCACAAAACGTTGTTACAACAACTTTTTACCGCTCAACACATCAAAAACAAAAAACATACTAGGCCTCACGATGTTCTTTCAAAACCAATACAACCTGCATTCTTCTTCAAAACGCACACAAACGACATTCTACCACACAAAGTGAACACTTTTGGGAAACCTCAAAGAACAAATAAACATTCAGCACATCAACAAAAATCACCCCGGGGACAGCCGAGTCCCCTATCAAACTTGCAACCCTCTTAGAATAAAGTTTAACATCATCACAAAACGAACAACAACACCAACAAAAAAACGAACTTAAATCTACATCAACATAGAAACAAACGTTTTTTTTTAAATTTATGAATCCCATAACCGCGAACCCGAAAATCGAATCCCAAACCCGAAATAAAACAACAATTTTCTTCATTTTCATCTCACGATAGAAAAATCCCAATATTGTAGAAGTTTCATGAAATACTTAAAATTATAATATATATATATATTTAAATTTTATATATAAATATATAATATAAAAACCCACCCCATGCTTTGCGTTCACCCAAAATACTCATTATTGCCACCGCATCAAGTAAAACATACAAAACGTGAAAACCCTTTGAACGTGTATGGTAAATTTGATAGAATTATGGCTCCTCCTAAACCTTTTGTTCTTGCCATCAAGCTTTGCGGGTCCCTTTAAAGTATTATCTTAAAGATAGAAGTAGTAAAAAAGTGCCGAAGACAATAGAGAAAAAAATTTTTTTTTTTTTTTTTTTCCGCGGGGGTGTGGGTTTAAAACCTGCGACCTTATTGGTCGAAAACTCCGCCGCAGGTGAAGCGTGGCTCTCCGTGTGAGTTTCCCACAACACAAAAAATTGTTTCAAACCAAAGAATTTCAGATCCCCTCCCCCCACTTCTTGAATCGCCGATTCTTTTCACCACCTGCGAAAAATTTTCCCCACATTTTAAGTTTAATAGCCAAATTCTCATCACAAACAAAAACATAAAAACATTGAGACTTGAGTATGTCCGGGGGTTGGGGGGTGAATTTTTAATCAAAAAATGGGGGGAGCACCCTTATTTTTGGAACAACAAATATAATGAGAAAAAAGTGCCAGAAACAATAGAAATAAAAATTATTTTTTTTTTGCGGCGGTGGTGGGGTTTTAAACCCTGGACCTTTTGGTACGACAACTCCGCCTGGCGGTGAAGCGGGGGCCCCCCGTGGAGCTATCCACGAACCAAAAATTTTCTTTTTCAAACCAAAAGTCATTTCTAGACCCCTCTCTCCCCCATTTCTGAGATCCCGATTCGTTAAACCCCATCGCGAAATAATTTTGCCCCACATTAAGTTAAAATACCAAACCCCATCACAAACATAACATAAAAAAAAAAAAAAACATAAAAAAATTTTTTCTCTATTGTCTTCTGCCCCTTTTATCATTATATTTGTTTTCCCAACAAAAGGGCCCTGCCCACTATTTTTTCTAAATTTAAAAATTCACCCCATACACCGGACAACTCAATTCCAATCTTTTCTATTTTATATTTTTTGTGATGAGAATATTGGCTATTAAGCAAAATGGGGTAAAATTATTTCGCGATGGTGGGAAACGAATGGGCCCGATCTCAAGAAGTGGGTGAAGGGGGATCTAAAAATGATTTTGATTTGAAAAAAATTTTTTGTTTTTCGTGGATAGCTCACACGGTAGACCCACCCTCACCCCACGGGTTGTCGTCCCAAAAGGTCCAGTTAAAACCCCTCACCCCCGGGGAAAAAAAAAATTTTCCTATTGTTTTTGGGCATTTTTCACTCATTATATCTTGTTGTTCCCAAACAAAGTGCCCTCCACCACTTTCTGAATTAAAAATTCCCCCCATACCCGGGAGATACTCAATTCTCATCGTTTCTATTTATATGTTTGTGATAGAATATTGGCTATTAAGCTTAACTTGGTTAAAATTATTCGCGATGGGGGGTGAACAAACGGATCTCAAAAAGTGGGTGAAAGGGGTTTAAAAATATTTTGGGTTTTAAAACGAATATTTTTGTTTCGGGTTTAGCTCCCCGGGTGGCCCACGCCTCCCCTCCCCCGGGGGAGTTGTCGTACCAAAAGGGTCGCGGTTAAAACCCCACCACCGCCGCGGAAAAAAAAAAATTTACTCTTTGCTTCTGGCCTTTTTCTACTCACTTCATATCTTGTTGTTCCCACTTAAGTGCCTGCCCCACTCCTTTTCTAAATTTAAAAAATTCACCCCTACCCGGAGCATACTCCTTTCTCAATCGTTTTATTTATATGTTTTGATGAGAATTTGGGATTAATTAACGCTGGCAAAATTATTTCCATGGTGGGAACGAATGGGCGATCTCAAAAGGGGGTGGGGGAGGATCAAAATGACTTAGTTTGAAACGAAAATTTTTTGTTTTCGGGATAGCTCAAAGGGTAAGCCACCTCTCCCCTGCCAGGCGGATTTGTGTACCAAAAAGGTGCGGTTAAAACCCCCACACCCCCGCGGAAAAAAAAAAATTTTTATTCCTTTTGTCTTCTGGCACTTTTCTCCACTTCATATTTTGTTTACCAATTAATCCCCTCCACCACTTTCTAAATTTAAAAATTCACCCCATACACCGACTCCCAAGTCTAAATGTTTCTATGTTAATGTTTGGATAATATTGGTATTAATAATGCGGGGTAAAAAATTATTCGTAGGGGGTGAACAAATGGGCGATTCAAGAAGTGGGGGGGAAGAGGGTCTAAAAATACTTAAAAACGAAATTTTTGTGTTTCGGGGATAGCTCACACGTAGACCACGTTTCCACCCCCGGCGGAGTGTCGCCCAAAAAAGGCGCGGGTTAAAAACCCCACCCCGCCGGGGAAAAAAAAAATTTTTATTCTCTTTTGTCTTCTGGATTTTTTACCCTTCATATCTTGTTGTTACCAACTAAGCCTGCCCACCCCACTTTTGAATTAAAAATTCACCCCTACCCGGGAGCAACTCAATGTCCAATGTTTCTATGTTATTTTTTGTGATGAGAATATTGCAAAATTAATTTAATGCGGGGCAAAATTATTTCGTGATGGTGGAACAACGCGATCTCAAATTGGGGGGAAGAGGATCTAAAAATGATTGATTTGAAACAATATTTTTGTGTTCGTGGATACCCAAAACACGGGGGCCCCCTCACCTCCAGGGGGAGTTGCGTCCCAATAAGGTCGCGGGGTTAAAAACCCCACCAGGGCCGGGGAAAAAAAAAATTTTTCTCTATTTCTTCTGGCATTTTTCTACCATTATATTTGTTGTTACAAATAAGTGCCTGCCCCACCTTTTTCCTGAAAAAAAAATTCACCCCTACCCGGGAGCATACTCAATGTTCAATCTTTTCTATTTATATGTTTTGGGGAGAATTTGGGTTTTAAAGCTAACGCTGGCAAAATTATTTCGCGTGGTGGAAACGAATCGGGTTTTCCCAAAAAGGGGGTGAGGGGGGGGACTAAAAAGGGGACTTTGATTTTTAAAGAAATTTTGTTTCGTGGATAGCTCAAAGGGTAGACCACGCTCTCACCTCCAGGGGGATTTGTGTCCCAATAAGGCGCAGGTTCAAACCCCACCACCGCCGGGGAAAAAAAAAATTTTTCTTATTTCTTCGGGCATTTTTCCTCACTTAAATTCTTGTTTTTCCCAACATAATGCCTGTCCATATTTTTTCTGAATTAAAAATTTTCACCCCTAACCGGGCATCTCAATTCCAATCGTCTCTTTTATATGTTTGGATAGAAAATTGGGCTATTAACTTACTCGGAAAATTTTTTTCGCGAGGTGGACGAATCGCGTCTCAAAAATGGGAAGAGGGATCAAAAATGATTTTTGATTTTGAAACGAATTTTTTTTGGTTCGTGTACTCCCCGGTAAGCCCGCTCTCACTCCACCGGAGTTTCTCCCAAAAAGGGCCCTTAAAACCCCACCACCCCCGGGGAAAAAAATTTTTTTTATTCTCTATTTTTCTGCACTTTTCTACTCATTTCATATCTTGTTGTACCAAACAAAGGGCCTGCCCCTCACTTTTCTAATTTAAAAAATTTCCCCCATACACCGAGCATACTCAATTCCAACTTCTAGATTTTTGGATAAATAGGGCTATTAACTTAACCTGGTCAAAATTATTTCGCGAGGGTTGAACAAAGGGCGACTCAAATGGGTAGAGGGACTAGAAAGACTTTGAGTTGAACAAATTTTTGTGTTCGGGGATACCACAGGAGACCCCTCTCCCTGCCACGGAGTTGTCGACCAAAAAGGGTCGCAGGTTAAAACCCCCACCACCCCCCGGGGGAAAAAATTTTTTTTTATTCTCTATTGTTTTTGGCACTTTTCTACCCTTCATACTTGTTGTTCCCAAACAAAAGTGCCTGCTCCTCATTTTTTCTGTTTAAAAAATTCACCCCATACACCGAATACTAAATGTCCAATCGTTTCTATGTTATATTTTGTGTAGAAATTGGCATTAAGCTTAACTGGTAAAAATTATTTCGCGTGGGGTGAACAATCGGCGTTCTCAAAATGGTAAGGGGGGATCAGAATGACTTTGATTGAAACGAAATTTTTTTGTTCGTGGAAACCCACAGGGAAAAGGGCCACCTTCACCCCCCAGGGGGGATTTTCGACCAATAAGGTCGCGGGTTAAAACCCCACCACCCCCCGGGGGAAAAAAAAAATAAATTTTATTCTCTTTTGTCTTCTGCACTTTTCTCTCACTTATACTTTTGTCCCAACATAAGTCCCGCTCCCTCACTTTTTAAATTTAAAATTCCCCCCCATACACGGAGCTACCAATGTCTCAATTTTTCTATTTTATATTTTGTGATGAGAATAGGGCTATTAATTTAAACTCGGGCCCCCAAAATTATTTCGCGATGGGGTAACGAATCCGATCTCAAGAAGGGGTGAAGAGGGTTGAAATGCTTTGGGTTGAAACGAATATTTTTTTTTCGGGATAGCTCACACGGTAGCCACGCTTCACCCCAGGCGGAGTTTCGTACCAAAAAGGTCGCAGGTTTCAAACCCCACCCCCCCGCAAAAAAAAAATAATTTTTTTTCTCTTTTGTTTTCTGGCATTTTCTACCCCTTTTCATATTGTTTTTACCAACAAAAGTGCCTGCTCCCCTCACTTTTCAAATTTAAAAGTAATCTTAAGTAGATCCGAGCTTTCAATCAAACATACATGCTTTGTTTTTTGAAAAGTAAATATCGTATATTATATAAAATAATCAAATAAACTTTTTAGGTTTTTACTTTTGATTAAAACTAAAAATAAAGTATATTTTGCCCCGGAAATAAACCGAAGACCTAGCGTAGCCACGTAATTATAGCCTAAAATGAAAAAAAAAAATAAGTCAAAAAAAAAACTTTGGCCCAAGAGAAAGTGTTTTCAACCCTTCAGCCAAAGGGGTCACTTGTTTCCCTTAGCGCACGCCTGCACAAACTTTTTTAAAAGACTTAAAAATAACAAGAGGGGTTTTAGCATAAACCCTCGTTAACTTAAGCTACACTTGAACCCCAGGCATTTTTTGACGTATTTTAAAGTTTTTGCAGCTCTATAGTTGCGTGAGCAATCTCAAAAAACAAGTGGTTCCCTTTTGAATAGGAAACAACCCGATTTTGTTTTTTTTTGCGGCCAAAAAAGTGCTTTTGAGGTCAATTTTTTTGGGCATGTCAGTTCACGATGTACGGTTCTTTGTCAGGCGAAAAATTTATGTTGACGATGGTACGTATAGCCATATAAAGTACTGTCTAACACCCGGACCAAACAACCCCCGGTTATGAGAAACCTCACAAATTACACAGATATTGAAAAAAGCAAAACCTGCTTTTCAAAAAATTGCGATGTTATTCTTTAATTGTTTCATAAAAAATAAAAATATACTTACTCGGGTACCCATTTTGGGGTTTTTGGAAGTATAAGGTAGCTCCCGGGCCTTTTTTTTACAGAAATACATAGTCAAGGACGGGGCGGGGTAAATGGGAGGAAAAAAATCCAATTGGGTTTTGCTTTGTTACGGGCGAAATATCAATATGGGTTGGATAAAGACAAAAAAGATGGCGATTAATTTTTCCTTATAATAGAATGAGTTGACATCACTCGGGTCTTTGTTATGGGTTTTTTTTTTTTTTTTTTTTTTTTTTTTTTTTTTTTTGCCCTCCAGTGGAATTCACAAACTGTATTTTGACTATATAAGTTTATGGTTACACTTATCGTTATACTTCCGGGTGGGAAAATTTTGAGTTTCTTTCCCCATCTATAAAAAGGACGAGTTACGTACTCAAGCTTTTTTTTTTGTTATCTACCATCTAGTTAGAGCATTCTCACTAAACTGTATTTACCAGACATAACTTCGTTAACTAGTTTTGAGTTTGGGGCCCTTATATTTCCGGTTGCAATGTTGGGGCCCTTGCCAAGTGCACAAAATATAGAAAAATGGGGTGAGTCATCAAAGTCCCCTTTTTTTGTTTTTTGCCCTCCCCTTTTTTTGGGGAATTTCACTAAATTTTATTAGCCAAATAAAAAAGTTTAAGTTACAATTTTTTTTTGGTCCGTTATACTCCGAAAGGCAATTTGTAGCTTTTTGGGCAAGCAAACATCTATTATCTATCTATCTTCTATAATCAAAAACAATCAATGATCAATCTATCTATCTATCATCCCTTTTTTATCTATCTATCTTTATAAAATATATATATTATATATATTAAATTTAATATAATAATATATAATAAATTTTAAACCTTAATCCTTTTTTTAAAAAAAATAGCCCCTTTTGGGGGAAAATTTTGTTATTTTATCAATAAAAAAATTGATACACCGCACAAACCCAGAAAGATTGAAAAATAGAAGTATTTTTTACAGAAGATAAACAAAACTTGATTTCCTTTTTTAATTTAAAAATATTTTGAAAATTCTTAAGTCAAAAAATTTTTCATAAAAAAAAAAAAACCCAAAACACTTTCACTTCCATGGGCCACACCCCAACCTATCTGTCCCGTAGAGTCCTTACTTTCCCTTGTTTGATTTAGCGGGGTTTATGTGTTATTAGGTGTTCTTTTGCGTGTATGTTTATATTGTGCGTTGGGGGGGGGGTTTTTGTGTTTTTGGTTTTCTGGGGTGTTTGTTTTTGGAATGTGGTGGGATGAAAAAAAAAAAAGGGGGGGGGGGGGGGGGTCCCAAGTAGAAAATTCTGAGCAAGGGGGGGGGGGGGGGGGGGGGGTGTTTTGATAGGAACTGTCGATTGCATTTTTCCAAATCGTGGCATTCTTATTTAAATTTTTACTTACACATGGCGGATTCGGGTTTTAAAAAAATTTTAAACAATTTTACCCTTAACAACATCAACTAATTCGTGATATTAGCTTTTTTTTGCCCTCGTGTATAATTTTTGCCCGGAAAATATTAGTTAAACTTTGGCAAATGTCAATTGGTTCTGTCTAGCTTCTAGCCCCAAAAAACCAAAAGTAGACAGATTCGGGGGCTTTATTTTTTTGCTCCGCTTTAGATTTTCATTGACCCAAATAATAAAGGGGGGAATTCCCCAAAGCCCTACACCCCCTATCATTCAATTTTTATTTTCAGCGTTGATTTTTGGGCACGTTTATTTATTCAATTTGTCTCTATAAAACGTTTTAAAAAAACTAGAAAAAACCCTTTATGATTTTGAAAGTTTAAAAAATTTCCCAATTTGCTTTTTTTTGATTCTCGGCCGCCATTTTTAAATTTGTGAAATTTTTAAAGGAATGCAAAGCACTTCCAAGTAAAAGGGGGGAAAGATTTTCGACTTATTGATATTGAATTATGACGATAAACTAAAAACATGCCGAAAAAAGCATCAGCGCGACAAAGCCCCTCGTTTTAAAATTTTTCAACTTATCGTAACCAACAAAACAAAAGATTCGGCAATATGAAAAAAAATATTTCTTTCCCCCCGAAATTGCGGGGTCTTAATTACAGTATATAAATTATTTATCTAAAATGTAATTTTAAGACATTCTCTAAAGTAAATTAATCCTACATAATAAGACTCCCTTTCCGAAAACGGATAGTGATTTTGCCGCGTCAGTACGTCAGTTTAATCCGTTATTGGAGGAGTGATTATACTCAGTCACAGATCCAAGGATCAAAATGAAAACAAAAGCATTTTTTAAAATAAATTATCGCGACGTTATTTCAAAAATTTTTGCTTTAATATAGCGCGTTTCTTAACGTGCTCAAAACGCTTTACAAGGTTCCCCGACCAAAAGCAACACGAAAATATAGATTAGCACTTGGTAAAAGTTACAAATTGCCATCCAAAAGTAAAAACTGGCCAACACCAAAACTGTGTGAACCTTTAAGGCTTTTTAGCTGGTTAATACAGTTTAGTGAGAAGTACTCAAAACGCGGATGCAAAAACAAAACAAAGACCAGAGTGACGTCTCTTCGAAATCATAGGACAACATAAACGCCTTTAGGCATTTGCAATTATTTTTTGGCGGACAAAAATGAAATCCCCTTTAAACCCCATAAAAGTGGTTAAACCTTGAAGTTAGCGTTTTTAAAAAATCCAACATCCCCCGCCGGATACACGTACCCACATATATTTAACAACAACAAAGCCTGAGTGGCTTGGTTTTATTCCCTTTTTAGATAGAAAAAGCTGCGTCACTCGGGTCTTTAGTTTTTGTTTTTTTTCCCTCCCCTTTATGAGGGAATTTTACATAACTGTATATCCAACTTAAATTCATGGTTACAGTATTTTTTTGTTGGGCCGGGAAATTGGGGGGAATGTTTGATTTTTACCAAGGCATTAAACTTTAACATCATGATGCATTTATGAGAAAATCATTACAAGGGCTGTCACAGTTAGTAGTAATATCAAAAGAAATTTGACACACTGTCAAGAATTCAAACGCAAATTTTTAAAAAAATTTTTGGTTTTTTTTCGAGGCAACTATTTACTTTTGTCATCTGTTGAGTGGTCTATGTCAATATTGATTGTTTTAAAAAAGTGTAAACCCAAAAAACAAAATTTCCACTTTTTTGAGGAAAAAAAATATATTTATAAAATATTATTATTATTTCATTTTATTATTTATTTTATTATATTAAAATTATTATTAAATTTTATTTTTATTATTATTTTTTTATTATTTTTATTTTATTAGGATTGATGAATTCAATACTCTTTAACACTTTCCTTCCAAAGACGCTGGTAACAGTAACACTGGGTCAAACATCGGAAAAAACGCGGACCCCGTATAAATTTTATCCGGCGGCATAAAAAACGTTTCCAGAGATAAAACCCCCCTAAAATTCGATCATGTTTTGATTTTACCATTTGATCACAAGCAAAGAAAGGGAAAAAAACTTTTTACCCATGAAGAATAAAAATAAATTTTCTTTGTTTAGAACCAAAATGGCTTGTTTCTGGGCGACGTGACATCAGACTATTGAAACAAATTTCGGGGACCCGCAAACTCGGGGGGCAAAAAAATTTGGGGGGTTTGGAAGGGGGGAACTTTAATAAAAAAAAAAAATTCTAGAAGGGGGTTTTGGGAGGGGGGATACTTTTTTTTTAAAAAATTCCCCCCCCCAAACCCCAAAATTATTTGGGGGCCCCGGTTTTCGGTAGTACCCCAATTATTTTCTATTAGGCGACGTGATTTTTACTCGTCGGGTATCAAAGGATAACATACCAACAAAAGCATTTTTCAATAAAAAAAATCATTTTTCCCCTACCTTTTTTCCCCCATTTCCCCCCCAAAAATCCAGCCGACGAAAATAACCAGATTTCATCACAAGCAAACGCCGAATCCCTATTTTTTCCAAAACAAAACAAAAAACACAGACAGACCCAAAATTTATTTAAAAAACGCCCAAACTCATTTTTTGAACAATCAACAAACCAACATTGCAAAACAAACGCCCTTTTCACACCCACCACAATACTGATCAGTCTTGAAAAACACGGATTTCACAATTTCCAGAAAACTGCCTTTAAAATTGATAGATAAAAGACCCTTTGTGAAACGTAGATTCGCAGAGTTTTCACCCCAATGGAGATTTCATTTAATCGATCGATATTTGAAGGGGGCTTTCGACCAAAAACGAATTTTATATAGGGGAGTGTTTTTGCCGAAAACGTCACAATTTACATGATATTTTATTTGAAATTGGGGGCCCAAAAAACCCTTAAAAATTTTCTTTTCCTCCTAATGTTATCTCGTCTTTCGTTTTCACGAAATTTTTTTAAATAATACATGTTTATTTTAATTAATTCAATTTTTTTTTTTTGTCCGTACATTTTTTGTTGTTTATCCCGGGCTGGAAGATTCTCAGAGACCCGGTTTTTTTTTACTTATTTTAAATTGTCGCGGGAAAAAACCAATTTTTCCCTTTTGGGTTTTGTCGGCGCCTAAACAATAAATTTCTAACACATACAACACATTACGTACAACGACACCACACACACTTACAAGACAAAATTTATCTCTCTCCTTTTCCTCCTCTTCTCCCCCTCTTCCTCCCCCTCTCTCCCTAATATTTTCATTATCTACCCGCCTCCTCCCCACCCCCCACCTCCCCAAAACCCCCCCCGGGGCCGCCCCGCTTTTTTCTTTTTGGGGGGGGGCACACGGGGGCTCTCGGGCGCCTCCCGTTCTCTTCCCCCATTTTTTGGGCCCCCAAAAAGTACAGCAGGTGGTAAAGGGGAGGGTTATGTAGGGTTTATCTTAGCCGGGTTTATTCGATTTGAAACAAGAAATATTTTAAATTTTTCTTTTTTTTTTATTATTTTATTTTTTATTTTTTAAAATTATTATTTTTTATTATTTTTTTTTTATTAAAATTATTATTATTATTTTTATTATTTTTATTAATTATTTTTTTTTGTTTTAAATTAATTAAAATTATTAAAATTTTCTATTTTAAATTATAATTTTTATCTTTTAAAGTTTTTTGGTTTTGATTCCACTTTTAAATTTGCAAGGAGGTCCAAACGATCTAACGTAGGCACCGTTCAACCAAAAGGGACGATTTGACCCTGAAGTTTTGGGTAGGCCCCCCCCCCTCCCTTCCAAGGGGGTTTTTTGTAAACTGAAGTGGGAAGATTTGTGCTTTTTTTCCCTTCCTTTGCTATATTTTCCCTTTCAACGAAGAATGGGGAAATCCCTTAATTAATGCCGAAACTATTTTTTGTTTACAGAAGGAAGGGGAAAGGAAAAGGGAAAAAAGAAAAAGTGAAAGGGAGGGGAGAAGAAAAAAAAGAAACCAAAAAGGGGGGGGATGGAAAAAAAAAGGACCAAAATTTATGGATGAAAATTAGTGAAACCTATCTTTAAAAAATGTCTGGCTAAAAACTATTAAAAAATGAGTGAGTCAATTTTGTTCCCTCTTTTAATGAAGGAAAAGGCAATAAAAAAATTATTTTATTCATTTCGGGGTGGACGTATGTGTTTTTTTTTTTTTTTTTTTTTTTATTTTTTTTTTTTTTTTTTTTTTTTTTTTTTTTTTTTTTTTTTTTTTTCTTTTTTTTTAAAGGTGTGTGTGTATGCTTGTTTCTGTTTGCTGCCATTTTCAACAAATATTGTCTCTCTCAAAGAACTGGCATTGCGCAATACAGTGTTACTCGTGTTTTAAGGGAATAGAATCAGTCAACTGCCGTACTTACTGATCTCTTAGATCTGGCGAACGTCCTTTGTGATAGACTACCAAAGGGTAGCAAGCATTGCATAATAGAAAACAACAGCCGGGACCCTCATCTTGGCAAAAAAAAAAAAAAGGATAAAACCTGGGAATTTAATCAAGACCTCGAGATGTCCCAGGTTCGAGTTTTGCCAAGATGACGTCAAGAGCCCGAAACCGCAGAGCATCTGAATTGAACGGTTCGTTGTGACGTAGCTTCCGGCGGGGGGTTTGGACGGGTGTACGGAGTGCGGTAATGAGTTTTGCGTCCTGGGTAGATCATCATAACAATAAATAGTAGTGTAAGCACCACAAGAAGCTGCTACTGAGGCTAATCTAAATCATAAATGGATGATATCTGAAGGACGATTTTTGGGCCAAATTTTTAGCGACATACTTGGTCTCTTTCCAGAAAACGGCAGTTAACTAGTGCGCTATGTAGTCTAGTGGTATGACAATCGCTTTCGGATCGGAAGGTCCTGGTTCGAGCCTCGCGCTCGGCGCATAGTTGAGTCCTGGAAAAGGCTCTTTACTCACATTCTCTCACCGTAGTCAGGTGTAAAATTAGTACCTGCCGTAACAGCGTTGTCTTTGTCCGAAAAATTGTAATATCGCCTAACAAGCGGCGTGTC
>NW_027627668.1:0-4968 GCF_034508935.2 Berghia stephanieae
AAAATAAAATCCCAGTGGAAAATCTTTCACATTTTTTCTTTAAATTTTTTTTCGATCACGCCCCAGCATCATAAAAAACCCGCTGGGGGAAAACTTTCGCATTTTTCTTTTTTTTTTTGTTTCAAGGGGCCCGGGCGGCAGAAATAAAAATCCGGGGTGGGAGAATACTTCCCTTTTTTTTTCTTCAAGCGCGACTGAAATAAAAATCGGGATTTGGGGAAAACTTCGCATTTTTTTTTTCATCAGAGTGCGATGCAAAATTTAAAGCCACACTGGGGGGAATACTTTTTGCATTTTTTCTTTTTTTTTTTTCATTAACGCACGTGAAATAAAAATCCCCAGTGGGGGAATCTTTCGAAATTTTTTTTTCTTCGAGGCGGGCTGCAGACAAAAGACCGGTGGAAAACTTCGCTTTGTTCTTTTTTTTTTTTTTTGTTGAACGCGGACTGCATATAAAAACCGCATGGAGAATACTTTTGCAATTTTTTTTTTTTTTTTTTTAGGGTTTAGAGGCACGCAGAAATAAAAATCCGTGGGAATCTTTTTCCCTTTTTTCTTTTTTTTTCGTTTAAGGGGGCTGCAGAAATTTAAATCCCCTGGAGAAACTTTTTGCATTTTCCCTTTTTTTTTGACAACGCGGGCTGCAGATAAAAAATCCCATGGGGGAAAAACTTTTTGCATTTTATCTTTTTTTTTTGTTTCAGAGCGGGAATCAAAATAAAAAATCCGCATGGAAATATTCGCATTTTTTCTTTTTTTTTTTTTTTGATTCAGAGGCGGACTGAAAAAAATAAAAATCCCAGTGTAAGTACTTTCCATTGTTTTTTTTTTTTTTTTTTTTTTGATTCAGACGCCGACAGAAAAAAAAAAGTCGCATGGGGAAACTTTTGCATTTTTCTTTTTTTTTTTTGTTCAGAGCGCGGGGCTGCAAAAATAAAGTCCGGTGGAGATTTTTTTTTTTTCTTTTTTTTTTCTTTAACGGGACGCAAAATAAAAAACCCAAATGGGGGAAAACTTTTCCCTTTTTTTTTTTTTTTCGATTTGAGCGAATGCAAAATAAAAATCCCGGGAGAATCCTTTTTCCAATTTTTTTTTTTTTTTTTTCCCATTCAGAGCGGACGCAAATAAAAATGCATGGGAAAAAACTTCGCATTTTTTTTTTTTTTCTTTTTACGGGCGCGACGCAAAATTTAAAATCCCAGGGAAATATTTCGCATTTTTTTTTTTTTTTTTAAACAAGCCGGACGGGGAAAATTAAAAACCCCCCCGGGGGGAAAACTTTTGCTTTTTTTTTCGATCAAGCGCGGGCTGCGAAATAAAAAACCCCATGGGGGAAAATTTCCAATTTTTTTTTTTTTTTCTTCAAGGGGCCCTGCGAAAATTTAAAACGCAGGAGAAACTTTTGCATTTTTTTTTTTTTTGTTCCCGACCGGGTCAGAAAAAATTTAAGTCCGCGGGGGGAAAACTTTTCCCTTTTTTTTTTTTTTTTCGATTCAGACGCGGGCTGCAGAAATAAAAACCGCAGTGGAAAATACTTTTGCATTTTTTTTTTTTTAAATTTAAGGGACTGCAGTTAAAAATCCCATGAAATACTTCGCTTTTTTCTTTTTTTTTTTTCAACCCGGACTGCAGTTAAAAAGTCCCATGAGAATACTTCCCCTTTTTTTTTTTCATTCAGACGACGCAAAAAAAAATCGCATAGAAACTTTCGCATTTTTTCTTTTTTTTTTTTTTTTTAGACGCGGACGCAAAAATTTTAATCCAGGGAGAATACTTCCCTTTTCCCTTTTTTTTCGTTCAAAGCCACTCAAATAAAAAGTCCGCAGGAGAATACTTTTTGCATTTTTCTTTTTTTTTTGTTTTGACGGCTCAAAATAAAAAATCCCCATGGGAATCTTTTGCATTTTTCTTTTTTTTTTTTTTTAAAGCGGACTGCAAAATTAAAAATCCCAGTAAAACTTTTCCCTTTTTTTTTTTTTTTTTTTGATTTAAGCGCCGACGCAAAAAAAAAATCCATGGGAAAACTTTTGCATTTTCTTTTTTTTTTTTTGTTTCGGGGGGACCCCGCAAAAAAAAAAATCCGCAGTGGGGGGAAATATTTCGCATTTTTTCTTTTTTTTTTTGACAAGGGGCGCAAAAAAAAATCCAGTGGAATATTTCCATTCTTTTTTTTTTTTTTGATTTTAACGGGAAGCAAAAAAAATTTTGCGGGAAAAACTTCGCATTTTTTTTTTTTTTTTTTTTTGTTCAAGCGGACTGCGAAATAAAAATCCATGGGGGAATACCCCTTTAATTTTTTTTTTCGTTCAAGCGCGGACTGCAAAATTTAAAGTCCCCAGGGAAATACTTTTGCATTTTTTTTTTTTTTTCGATCAACGCGGACGCAAAAAAAAAAGTCCCAGTAGAAACTTTTGCATTTTTTTTTTTTTTTTTTTCGATTTAACCGGGGGTAAAAAAAATCCGGGGAGAATAAATTCCAAAATTTTTTTTTTTTTTTTTTTCGTCAACGCGACTGCAAAAAAAAAAGTCCAGGGAGAAAACTTTCGCATTTTTTTTTTTTTTCTTTTTCAACCGGAATGCAGAAATTAAATCCGCGAAAATACTTTTTCTTTTTTCTTTTTTTTCGTTTCAAGCGCGGACTGCAAAATAAAAGCCCCAGTGGGAAATATTTCCATTTTTTTTTTTTTGTTTTAGAGGCACGCAGAAAAAAAAGTCCGCAGAGGGGGAAACCTTTTGCATTTTTTTTTTTTTTTTATTCAAGCCGATGCTTTTTTTAAACCGCGGGGAAAACTTTCCCCATTTTTTTTTCTTTCGTTCAGACCGACTGCAAAAATAAAAAATCCCAGTGGGAGAAAAACTTTGCATTTTTTTTTTTTTTTTATTCA
Organism: Berghia stephanieae; assembly: GCF_034508935.2. Classification (NCBI taxonomy): domain Eukaryota; kingdom Metazoa; phylum Mollusca; class Gastropoda; order Nudibranchia; family Aeolidiidae; genus Berghia; species Berghia stephanieae. The sequence goes on from NW_027627668.1 coordinate 2,886, forward strand.
AACCCCCCGCAAAATAAAATTTCCCCAGTGGAGAAAACTTCTTTTTCTTTTTTTTTTTTTTCAGAGCGCGGACTCAGAAAATAAAAATCCGCATGGGGGAAAAACTTGGGATTTTAAACTTTTTTTTTCGTTTTAACCAAATGCAGAAATAAAAATCCCAGGGAGAAATTTCCATTTTTCCTTTTTTTTTTTTTTTCGAGGGACGAAAATAAAAATCCCAGGGGGGAATACTTTTTGCATTTTTTTTTTTTTTTTTTTTTTCGATTAAACGCGACTGCAAAATAAAAAAGTCCGCTGGAATACTTTCCCTTTTTTTCTTTTTTTTTTTCTTCAAGCCCCACAGAAAAAAAACGCAATAAAATTTTCCATTTTTCTTTTTTTTTTTTTTTCAGAGCGGACGCGAAATAAAGTCCGGAGTGGAGAATACTTTTCCTCTTTTTTTTTTTCGATTTAGAGCGCGACGAAAAAAAAAAACGCATTGGATTTCTTTTGCTTTTTTTTTTCATCAAGGGACGCAAAATTTAAAGTCCCAAGGAAATTTCTTTCGCATTTTTCTTTTTTTTTTTTCAGAGCGGACTTAGAAATAAAAAAAACCCCAGGGGAAATACTTTCAACTTTTTTTTTTTTTTCAAGGGGACTGCAGAAAATAAAGTCCGGATGGAGATACTTTTCCTTTTTTTTTTTTTTTTTCGTTAAGCGCGGCTGCGATTTAAAAATCGCAGGGGGAAAAAAATTTCGCAATTTTTTTTTTTTTTTGTCAAGCGGACGCGAAATAAAAACCCAGGGAAAAACTTCGCATTTTTCTTTTTTTTTTTTCAAAAGCGCGGACGAAAAAAATCCAGGGGGGAAACTTCGAATTTTTTTTTTTTTTTTTTCAGAGCCGACTGCAGAAATAAAATCCGAGTAGGGGAATACTTTCGCAAATTTTTCTTTTTTTTTTTTTGATTAACGCGACTGCGAAAAAAAGTCCCCATGGGAAATACTTTTGCTTTTTCTTTTTTTTTTTTTTTCAGAGCGCGACTGCGAAATAAAAGCCGGGTGGGGGAAAACTTCCATTTTTTTTTTTTGATCAAACGCGGGCTGCAAAAAAAAAACGCAGTTGAGAAAACTTTTGCATTTTTTTTTTTTTCGATCAGAGCGACCGCGAAATAAAAATCCGAGGGGAATCTTGCATTTTTTTTTTTTTTTTTTTGATTTAAGCGGGTCAAAATAAAAAAATTGGGGGAAAAACTTTTTGCATTTTTTCTTTTTTTTTTTTTTTCGATTCAAGGGGGGCTGCAGATAAAAAAAAAGTCCGCATAAAATACTTCGCATTTTTAAAACTTTTTTTTTGTTCAAGCCCTGCGAAATTAAAACGCATGGGGGAAAACTTTTGCATTTTTTTTTTTTTTATTCCAACGCGGACTGCAGAAAAAAAAATCCCCATGGGGAAAAATTTTCCATTTTTTCTTTTTTTTTTTTCAAAGCGCGGGCGCAAAAAAAAAGTCCGCTGGGGGAAAACTTTCCATTTTTTTTTTTTTTTTTTGGCAAGCGGAATCAGAAATTAAGTCCGCGGGGGGAAAAACTTTCGCATTTTTTTTTTTTTTTTTTTCGATTTAACCGGGCTGCAAAAAAAAAGCCCATGGGAGAATATTTCGCAATTTTTTTTTTTTTTGATTCAGGGCACTGCAGAAAATTTAAAAACCGCATAGAAAACCCGCATTTTATTTTTTTTTTTTTTTTTTTTTAAAAATTTTTTTTTTTTTTTTTTTTTTTTTCCTTTTAAACGCCCGACCATAAAAAAAAGTCCCGCATGGGAGAATCTTTCGCATTTTTCTTTTTTTTTTTTTTTTCAACGGGGACTGCAGAAATAAAAAATCCAAATGGGGGAATACTTTGGGATTTTTTCTTTTTTTTTTTCTTCAGAGCCGACCCCAAATAAAAACCGCAGGGGGAAAAATTTCGCTTTTTTTTTTTTTTTTATTAAAAGCGCGACCGCAAAATAAAAAGTCCCCCCATTTGGGGGAATACTTTGCATTTTATCTTTTTTTTTTTCGTTTAAAAACCGACTGCGAAATTTAAAGTCCCCAATGGGAATACCCTT
>NW_027627669.1:0-4968 GCF_034508935.2 Berghia stephanieae
ACAATGGGACAAAGAACCAAAAGAAGTGTTGACTTTAAGCAAAAGTTGACTTTAAGAGTGCTGACTTTATGTGGATACCAGTGTATTTCTGTAATATGATTAATAACCTAAAAGCTAGACATGGTTGCAACTAATAATCATTATTACTATTAATGTTACCACATCATCAAAATACATCAAAATAATTTATTATTCCAGTTGGTAATGATATATATATATATATATATAAATATTGCATTTATAAAGCCCTGATCTACAGTTCTTATTACCATGTTTAAGGTAGGTAACAATATTTATATCTCTTGACTAGCAACATAAATTAAACAGAAATGACGCACTCATACAGATATTTTAGGTGCTGCATTGTAAAGCAATATTAGACAAAAACAAAAATTGTTTGTCATCTCCTAAATCTATTTTAGTTTCTGATAGGACAGAGAAAAATACAAGTCAAAATTCCAGAAAAGTAGAGAGCGGTGGGGCTGCCTGAAGTCTGGGATCGTGAAAATACTTACGAAAAGATGGTAATGGAAAGGCTTCAGATAGGAACAGTTCACACAATGGACGTTTTGGGTACAAACCTCATCAGCAGTTCGAGCTGACGAAGGGTTTTTACCAGAAATGTCCATTGTCTGTACTGTTCCCATTCGAAGACTTTCATTAATCACCTTTTCGTTACTATTTTCAATACTATCACTACTACTACTTATACTACTACTACTACTACTACTACTACTACTACTACTACTACTACTATTCTTCTGTTAATACTACTTCTACTATTTCTTCTTCTAATACTACATTTCTTTTATATCTTTTATCTTCCATTATTTTCTAGAAAGTTCCCGTCTCTCATACGCTGACCTGCCCTTATCATTCCTATCACACCCTAGGAACTCTCTACTCGCACACCCACGCCATGTGCTACCACTCCATTCACTCCACAACCACTATAGACGCTACAATTTATACTCCATCTTATTTTATTTGTTTTCAAAGTCCATTTGTACTGACAAAGGTTTGTACCCAAAACGTCCACTGTCTGTACTGTTCCTATCCAAAGCCTTTCCATTCTCACCTTTTCGTCAGCAAGTAAAAATACAGAGTTTTCACAGCAGGTGATGGATTCAAACTCAATAGCTTTCTCTTAAAGTCAAAGCTAGTCAAACATTATCACTATACCACATAGGTATCTGACCCATCATGTCAAAGTGGTATTATACTTATTGAAATTATATTATTCTATTCAAAAGAGAAAAAAAAAACCCCATAAAGACTTAATGCAAGTGACATAGTTTTTACTATCAATAATATTTTCAGCATCAATATCACACCGACATGATACTGTTTTGAGACAGTGTGTCACATATGTAATTGTCATTACCTCTTTTTGGCGATGTCAATGTATCTGAGGACTTTGTTGAATTGTTCTTCATGAATAGTGGCCCCAACTGTCGTATCCTCCTGGGTTGGATCGCCAATCTTCATCTTCTCTACCCTGACAATCAGACGAGACAAAAAGTCCTCTAGAATGCTTTCTTCCACAAACACACGTGTGCCATTGGAGCAAACCTAAATATTTTGAAATACAAGAAGGAAAAAAAAAAAAATCATACAATAACAATCTTTGAATTTTCAAAAACTTTACACTTCAGTTATAGCCTTTACTTCTCAAAGTAGATTATCATCATTATTTTAATGTCTCTTTGTCACTGGACTATATGGAGCAGGGACTTTAAACTAAAGAGTTGTATTAAAAAATTCCTTGTGTCTGGGTTGCTTTTGGAAAAATGTAACCTTTCAATCCAAATGTGAGTGACTTAAACCACTATGCCATATCCTCCTAATTCCTGAGACAGTACAATAACAAAAATGACTAATTCCTGAGACGTACAATAACAAAAGTGACTTTAATCTCAACAAAAATTATCCTACATAATATTCCAACCAAAGACCTGATTCTAAAATCTATGATTATCTAACTTAAATACAAACAAAAGATACATGTTGATAGCTAAAGGTATATTGGTCATTCTTTTGTCTCTGAATTGAGCGAAAACAGTTTTCAGTCTTAAACCAATGGAGAAAATAAAATGTTCATAAAGACAAAATATTTTAAAGCTCAACTGCACATATCCCCGAGCAGGTTAACATTAAAACTAAAGTTCTTTTCCATAAAGACTTATTGTAAATTGTTGAAATACAGGCGATGTAACTTTTCTTTGTGATAATTTTTTACCCACCTGCCCCTGATTGCTGAAGTTGGCCAACATGGCACCTTTTACAGCATTGTCCAAATCAGCATCACCAAAGATGATAAGAGGGGATTTACCTCCAAGCTCCAAAGTCACATGCTTCACATCCTTTACATTAAAAAAAAAACACAGAAAACTATTGCCATTTCCATCGTCCTAATAATCATTTACATAACGATGAAAGAAAAAAATTCCTTTAAAATTTTGAATATTAAGTAATTAAATTTTATTGTAAACATTAAAATCAAATATCAGTGGTCCCCAATAGATTAGTTGGTAGAGCACTGGCCTCACTGGTATCAGTATCAGTCTTTTGTGTTGCTAAGGATATTTCTGCCTCCTTTGTTTCCAACCAAAAATGATTGGCAAGCTGGATCTGTTAGGTCTGGCAAAAGTACTTTACTGTAGATATATATCCTATAAGCATAATATATTTAATATAAGCACAATATTTATAAGCATTACTACAAATACTAAAAAGAAACCATAAACGAAATATAAATTACTAGTCATTGTAAAAAGCAAATCAGCATTATAAGTTAAATAAGTCCCATTTTTCCAATTTTTTTTAAAACCTTGGCAGCAGTTTCCATGATTTTACTTCCTGTCTGGACACTTCCTGTAAAGGGACTTTATCGATTCCTGGATGACTTGACAGGAACTGACCAGTCGGTCCTTCACCCTGAGATGAAAAAAAAAAAAGAATACCATTTACAAATAGAAGAAATAGCCACCATCATCAAACTATCAAGATAAACATGTCTAAAACAATGAAAAATTCACCTCCATTATTCATCCTTTTCATTTTTTGCCAGAAAATGTTTTACTTCAAAGTATTAATAATTTGCAAAAGCTTCGATCCACCAATTCTTCATACCATTAGGATCAGAGTTTATCCCAGTTTTTATAACGTGAAACAGACTTGGCAGTTGTTTGCTACCCGTTTGATAGGACACTAGACAATCGCAAAGTACTTTCCACCAGATCTAATAGACCCAACTACCTGGTCAGTGCTAGGTGGACAAGGGAATCGGAAATAAAATATCCATTTCACCTGGATCAATCTCAGTCCCTTTGTGTGTGAAGTGACTGCTCTAACCAACTGAAAAATCAGGACTCCCTATGAGTGCCTCCAACTTGTCAAAATTTCTTAACCCTGAGACTTCAAAGATATCTCAAGTTTAGGAATGTTTTGACAAATACTGACATTTGCGTTTTTTCACCATTCTCAAATGTAAAAAATGGTACCTGGTCAGTGATGACACAGTCTCTCAAAAAAAAACAAAAAAAAAAAAAAAAAAACAGTAGTAGTGCCTGATTAATCTTGTCTAACATATTAAATGTTGTTGTTGACATGGCATGGAGCCCTTGCAAAATGGTTGAACTAAATTAAGTGATAATGCACTTTATTAAATAAAGCTCACAGATTATACCTGTATGACGTTGTAACAGCCATCAGGAAGACCAGCCTTTGTGTAGATCTCTCCCAGCATGACAGCTGTCAGTGGAGTGAACTGGGATGGTTTGAAGACAACAGCTTGCCACAGGCAAGTGCTGGGAGATTTCCAGGCAGCCATTTGAAACGGATAGTTCCAAGCGCCTATTCCCCCCACCACCCCTAAGGTTCACGAATTGTGTAGGCAAAGCTACCACCGGAAAGAGATATAAAATCCCCTGTGGAAAGGAGGACCACAAGAATCAATAATAATAATAATAATAATAATAATAATAATAATAATAATAATAATAAATAAGAAGAAGAAAGAGAAGAAGAAAAGAAGAAGAAGAAGAAGAAGAAGAAGATTAACAATAACAATAACAATAATAATAATAATAATAATAATAATAATAATAATAGTAATTATAATAATAATAATAATAATAAATAATAATAATAATAATAATAATAATAATAATAATAATAATATAATAATAATAATAATAACAATAATAATAATAATAATAATAATAATAATAATAATAAAATAATAATAATATAATAATAATAATAACGACGACAACGACGATGATGATGATAATGATGATGATGATGATGATGATGATAAATATGCATATATATAAGGCACATTTTCGCCTTGTAAATGATTTACATTACTTCATTTTTTTCATCCAGCATGCATATGGAACCAAATTCAATTAGGTTTCTTTTTAGGTGAAGTCAATGGATCTTTTTTTAATAACCCGATCCACCTATCAGTGACTGGATAGCCACATCCTTGAATTGTAGGAGAGTACTTTCACTTTGTAAAGAATAAAATCCTATTCAGAGGATAGTAGAATTTAACAATATTTACATGTATTGTTAATAATTCGTTGCAGTCAGGTGCTGTACCAGACATTTACAAAGTTGCTCATGTCAAACCCCTTTTAAAAAACCTGATCTCGATAAAGAGAACTTAAAAAACTATCGCCCTGTCTCTAAATCTTCCTTTTCTCTCTAAGATCTTAGAAAAGCTGTTTGAAACAATTACTGTCTCATCTTAAAAATAATTGTCTTGAAGAAAAATTTCAGTCTGCTTATAGGCAACATCATTCGACGGAAACCGCACTTGTTAGGGTTGTTAATGATCTCCTCTCTGTTATAGACAATGGTTCATGTTCTTTGCTGAATTTGCTTGACCTATCGTCTGCTTTTGATACTATTGACAAACTTCTTCTCAAACGTCTTGAAATTACTTATGGCGTGTCTGGG
>NW_027627670.1:0-4966 GCF_034508935.2 Berghia stephanieae
AAAAGGGGCCCCCATTGTTCCGATATTTAGAGCAGTTACTAAGTTACCAGGGGGAAAGGAAAAGTGACGTTACGACTGTTGAAGGTATTGGGAAAAGTGCTTTTTGGTTTTTAAAAACGCATGCGTGCCATGCGTCATTAAAAGGGGAAGTGCTTTCCCACTGTTGGAGCGTATCGTACTTCTATTCCTGCTAAATGCAGCATCCCTTTCATATGAATATTTCGTGAAATACGAATTTTTTGGCTCCGTAGGGAACTACATAGCGTTTTGATAAATAACTACTCAACCCTAAGATTTTTGCTACTTTCAAAAAGGAAAAAAAAATGTATTAAAAATGAGCATGTAACGATAGTTTTATTCAACTACATTAACATTAAAAACTAAAAACCATTAGCGCTAAAATACTCGATAATTTATATCGAAAAAGTAATAAATAGGTGGGGTAAAGTTGGGGGTAACTACGGTATAGTGGGTGTTTTGGGTTGAGTGATTTAAATCTTGTTAAAAAGGAGTTGGTGCTTAAACTTTTTTGAACTTTGGACCTCTGTGATTCTGCTGAAAGCAAATGGTGATTTGAACGCATTTGTTGTGTCCGGGGGGGAAGGTCACTTGACCCCCTCCTTTCCCCCCTGAAGATAAAAAAGAAAAAAACTGAGACTTGCTGGCACTGCTGGAGACACAAGGGGGGAATTGCAAGCATGGTTCATGGGAACCCCTGAGAAACCAAAAAGAAAGGGGAACAAAATACAACTCATTGATGTGTCGCAAATGAAAAGGAATTGGACACACCCGGGAGCTGCGTAGTTAGGGAGGACGGGACAAAGGGGAAAAGCTTGGGGCTCATTTTGGGGGCCCCTCAAGGGGGGTAAGTAAAAGTTGGTTCTTTTTTCTTTTTTTCCCCTTAGAAATCAAATTTTTTAACATTTCAAATTGGCAGCTTGGTAATGGTCACTTTTATTCTTGGGGCTATGTGGCTATGGTATGACTCTCGCTTCGGATAGGAAAGGGTTGGGTTCGGCTTGGTCGGCGCTAGTTATCTTTGGAAAAGATCTTTTCTCCGTATCCACCGTATCATGTTAAAATGAGTACCCGGCCGTGACGTGTTGTCTCTGTCGGGAAAAAATGTATTTTTTTGCCTAACGTGTCATTCTAGTTTTTATGTACCTTTAAGCACTTTAAGGAATTGCGCAATATAAAAATTCAACTTTTTTTGCTATTTTAATGCTAATGTTTTTTTAGGTTCCTTTATTTATTTTTTTATTTATTTATTTATTTTTTATTATTATTTTATTTTTTTTATTATTATTATATTATTTTTTATTATTATTATTTTTTTTTATTATTGTTATTATTATTTTTTTATTATTTTTATTTTATTATTATTTTTAAAAAAATTTTTATTTTTTTATTAAAATTTTTTTATTATTATATTTTTATTATTAAATTTTTTTTTATTATTTTTTTATTTTGAAAAAAATTTTTTGATATTTAAAATTGTCGAAACTCGGATAATTAAAATTTCATCATTCCATTAGTGACTAGGAATATTTTAAAAATGTGTGTGTGTGTTGTGTGTGTGTGTGCTTGTGTGTATGTGCTCGCATTTTTTGTATGTCTGTTTTGTATAATATGTGTGTGTGTGTGTGTGTGCTTGTGTGTATGTGCTCGCATTTTTGTATGTCTGGTTTTGTATAATATGTGTGTGTGTGTGTTGTGTGTGCGTGTCTGTATGTGTGTTTGTGTTTTATTCCCTGTCACCGATCGATAAAAACTGAACGTGTGAACTGTACGATTATAAGAGGGATGAGAAGTAATAATTTTGAATAACCAGCTAATTTTTTAAAAAGGAATTAAGTAATAACTGGAAAAATTATGATTGATTTATTTCTTTCTTCAATCTCTTATATAGCAAAATATCCACTAAACGTGCTCAAAGCACTTTACAAGGGGTCCCTGGCCAACAGCACATTTAACATCTAGACGGGACATGACGCCAGTTAGGTGATGTTACTATTTTTTTCTGACCGAGACAACGCTGTTAACGGCCAGGTACTCATTTTACACCTGAATACGGCGAGAGAATATGAGTAAAGAGCCTTTACGAGGCTCGAACCCGGACCTTCCGATTCAAATAGGGTCTGGGTAGTGGCTCACGATGTATACATAATAATATTATTTATGCGTCATCATTCATGTACATATTAGTGTGAGACGAAACCACTAGAAACAGCAATGTGCGGCTATGTGGTCTAGTGGTATGACACTCGCTTTCGGATCGGAAGTCCAGGTTCGAGCCTCGCGCTCGGCGAATAGTTGAGTCCTTGGAGAAGGCTCTTTACTCATATTCTCTCACCGTAATCAGGTGTAAAATGAGTACCTGGCCGTTAACAGCGTTGTCTACTGTACCAAAAATTTGTAATATCGCCTGACAGGCGTCATGTCTCGTCCTACATTTAATGTTGCTGTTGACCAGGGACCCCTTGTAAAGCGCTTTGAGCACGTTTAGTGGATATTGCGCTATATAAAAGCTCAAGAAAAAAATTAGTGTGAGACGAAACCACTAGAAACAGCAACCAACCATGCTGTCCTCCGCTTTTTAAAACCCAGGGTTGGAGTGTCTAGACCTGAGCAGCGCACTTGAAATTTTAAAATTCGTTAGTTTCCAAGGGAGGGAAAATAAGTAAAATCCACTTTAAATATCTTTAAAAATCGATAATTTGCCATCAGCATGATCCAAAAATGCTCCAAAGTTCTGAACATAAGTTGTTGGAAACTAAAACTTTCCTTTCATTACTCACTCAACCCTAACACCGACTATATCCGTAGTTTACTCGGGTAACTTTTACCCCATGCCTATTTACTACATTTTTGAGACAAATTACAGGCGTCGTATCAAAGCTAATGTTTTTAGTTTTTACATGTTAATGATAGTTGAATAAAAATATATTTTATGCACATGCTCATTTTTAATACATTTTTTTCTTTCCGATTTGAAAAGTAGCAAAAATCTCTAGGATTGAGTGAGTTAAGATTTATTGAGTCAAGAGGAGAATGCAGCTCTGTAGTTGGAGCCAAACAATCGTATTTCTACGACTTTTTCGTAGTCCTAGGCAGGTCTGGTGTAAACGTGTGGAGTCCTGATGTTGTCCACCCAGCATGTTGGTTGTCTCCCTCTTTTCCTGCCTGCTTGTAAAATTCCTTACAGACCTGTTTTTGAGAGGCTAGTACGGCTGTCTCATGACCAAACCATGACAACTCCTTCTTTGACAAGCAACGGTTCTTGGGGTGCCAACGAAATGTTCAATTTGACATATACATATTCGTTGGTCATGCGGTTTTTCCATGAAATTCCAGGAAGTCTCTACATGCATTTGATACCAAATTACCTAATTTGCTTTTATTAGCTTCTAAAAAATAATATTATTGCGCATATCCACTTAATGTGCTCAAACTTTGCGTTGCGAAGAATGGGACTGGAACCAGGGACCTACATCCGAAGGCGAGTGTCATATCATTAGACCACGAAGTCGCACAGGTTGCTCAGATGTCAGGCTAAAAATCTGTTGCCATCTGCGACAGGGGGGGGGGGGGGGGGGGGAAGGAAAAAGAAGGAGGGGGGATGGGTTGTAAGAAGACAGAAACAATGTACGTAGTAGGCTACGTACGATGCATGCGTAATGACGTGACAACGGCCATGTGATATACAACGGTAGCAGCAGATGTCATCAACTTTGCATCCCCTCCTAAATTAATAAAACAGACGACAGGCACTCGGTGGCGTTTTGCATTCTTTCCCTGTCACTTGCGTTAGTTGCTACGGCAGTTGGATTTAACGGCCATTTCTTCTCGGCAAAGTAAGTTAATATATACTTTTTTTATTTAACCCTCTCCTCACCAGCCATAGAAAACTCGTCTCATCCATTACGATGCAATCAACAAAATATTCTCATTTTAATTTGTTTTGGACATCACAAATAAATATTTTAAAAAATTATTGCTATAAAAACTTGACACTGTGTTGTAGGGTAGCTACATTTTGCGAAACAATATTATGTAATGTACCTGTTGCTTTTGTGTTTGAGTATTAAAATAATAATAATAGTAAAAAATAATAATAATAATAATAATAATAATAATAATAAAATAATAATAATAATAATAATAATAATAATAATAATAAGTAATAATAATAATAATAATATATATAATAATAATAATATAATAATAATGATAATGATAATATATAATGATAATGATAATAATAATAATATAATAATAATAATAATATAATAATAATAATAATAATAATAATCGTAATAATAATAATAATGATAATAGATAATAATGATAATGATAATGATAATAATAATAATAATAATAATAATAATAATATTTAAAAATAATTAATAATATAATAATAATATCTAATAATAATAATATTTAATAACTAATAATATATGATAATAATGATACTACTACTACTACTACTACTACTACTACTAGTACTATTCTACTACTACTACTACTACTAACTACTACTACTAACTACTACTACTACTATTACTATACTACTTCTATTTACTAGTACTACTATTACTACCACTACTATTACTACTACTACTCTATTCACTACTACTACTATATCTACTAACTACTACTACTACTACTACTACTACTATAATACTACTATATTAATAATAATAATAATAATAATATATAATAATATAATAATAATAATTAATAATAATAATAATAATAATAATAATGATGATGATGATGATGATGATGACGATGATGGTGATTATAATGATGATAACTTTGCGAAGTCGCAGATTTTTGAGGTTGTTTTATTCCAAGATGAGGGTATTCAAATCGATCGAAGACGATTTTTTCTGGGGCCAAATTTTTAAAAACATTTGTTTTTTTTTTGTCCAAAGGGACGACACTTCAAAAGGGGGAAGTTTTA
>NW_027627671.1:0-4966 GCF_034508935.2 Berghia stephanieae
ATTTGGCACAATGGTAAAAAATTGGGGGAAAAAACCCAAAAAATTGGTTGGAATAAAATGAAAGCGTGTCTTACACGCTTATCTGTAGTACTACTCTGGTTCGTTCGCCTTTTGGGGAAACGTTTTTGGGTTTTTGTACCGACCTACACCTTAAAATTTATTGTCTTTGTGTCTTTTAACCTCCCTCCCCAAAACTATGGGAAAATTGTCACCGCTTTCCAGAATCAACCTTTTTTCCTTCCTTTTCTTTTGAATCATAAATTGAAAAAAGTTTTTGTTATAGTTATGAAAATTAATCCTTCGTTGTGAACCTTATTTTACGAACAAAATTATTTAAGCATTACGCAAGCTTTTGAGTTTAAAAATCAATTCGTGCTGGGTATTCAGACATTTGGGGGAAAATCTAGCCGTGGGAAAAGGAAGATTTTTTTTTCTATTTTTATCATGAATTTCAATAAAATGATCCCTACGTCGTGTTTTGGTGCCAGATCCCCCTCTGTGTAGTGTAGGCCCCAAAAACCCACTTCGTTTTCGCCGTTTGCGTATCGAATGGATAAAACTCACGTCGACGTCAAAAGGGGGTCTCAAAGTTTCCCCTGGGGTTTCCCCTGTAGTCCCACCGTGGTGGCGCGAATCAGAAATTTTTGTCATCTTCTATACCCGATGTTGGAGATTCTGTAAAGCAAATGAATGAATGATTGTAGAATTGGTAAAACAATTATCCACCCAGTTTAAAATGTTTATTGTAAGGCGGGCTCAATAAAAAAATAGTTATACAGTCATGGAAAAAGGAAAAAAAATTTTGTATTCTTTTTTGGGAAAGGAACATATTTGGTTTTTTTTTGTTTTGTTTTTGTTTTGTTTTTTTTTAAATATTAAAAAATTACTTTTAATATTTCTGGCGTTTGAATTTAATTGCATTTTTTCGCTTTGTTCCAAAACAATTAAGTATTTGTTGGGAAAAATATCACAAATCCCCCACCCGGAATAATGTAAATCAAAAATCTATAAGCGTTGTATCAGAATTTGGGAAAATAATCATTAAAAGGGCTGCTCAAAAAATAAAACGGGGGGGGGGGTGACGCGTTTCGTTCTTTTTAAGATATAATATAATAGTTAAATATCATAAACAAGGGGTTGGGGGTGAGGGATCGATTTATATATATATTTATATATAATATATAAATATTAAAATTAAATTATAATATATTCCCAAAACGTGCCAAATTTTGGTTTAAAAGGGGTGCACCCCAAACAGCAACACTTACATTCTCAAAACCTGACGCCGTTACACGTTTTACAAATGTATTTCTGACAAAAACAAAGCTTTTCAGGCCAGTAAAAATTTACTCCGAGCGAGTCGGTGAGAGAATGTGAATGAAGATTCTTTCCCAAGAAATCAATAGCCCCCAACATAAGGGATTAAAACCCCATTTTCCCCCGCAAAAAACCGTTTTAAACCCGACTCGCCATCTATGCTTTTTTTTTTTTCACCCCGGGTTGTCGAAATGGTTAGGTTCCATAAATGAGTTCTGTATCAAAAAACTTCATATTTCCATGGGTGGCGGGTCCATTTTCAACGGGAGTCGTTCCATTTCTGACAAAATAAAAATGTCGATTGTCAAAATTGGAAATTAAAATCTATGAATAATTAACAAACAAATAATAGATAGTAAAGTTAAATCAGTTAAATATAAATGACTGATTGATAAAAAAAGGGAATAGATGAATATTAAATAAATGATTTATTTTAAAATAAAAATAATAAAAAACAAAAAAATAATAATTAAATAAAGAAAAATTTTTATTAAGATTTAAAACATAAAAGATAATATAATTTAAAAAAATGGGGGATTAGTTGTAATGTTTTTAATGATATTGTGAAATCGATAATGTTAATAATAGTTTGAAGATGAATAAAGTTTTTAAAATAAAAATTTTGGGGAGAATGATTTGGGGGAAAAAAAAGTAAAGTAGAAAAGTAGTGATAAAAAATGATAAAATGTGATAAGATTGGGGATAGATAGATATGTCGATAAAAATAATGATGATAAAATTGTTAGATGATAATGAAAATAATGTTATAAAAAGTGAAATTTTTGTCTTTTTTTGGGGTTTTTTGTTGTTGTTATTTGGGGTTTTTGGGGGTTAAATAAAAACAAAAAACAACCAACAAAAAAACAAAAACAACAACAACAACAAAAACAACAAAAACAAACAAAAAAGAAAAAATTTCCACGGTTTAGAAAAATGAAAATAAATATAATTCAATTTGGATGAAAAACTACAAAGTGGTAAGTTCATAGTTTAAAATTTTTTTTAAATTCGGAAAAATTGACGTAAACCAAAATCACTACCCGGAACGCCCGTGAAAGCAGGGGGATTATTATAAAATACGATGAATTCCCATACTTTGGGTGGTAACTTTTTAACTTTTTTTTACAACAAAAAACCAAAATTCTAGCATCTTTTTAAAGTATTTTTTATGGGTTTAAAAGAAAAACCTTTTTGGTATGGCATCAATCGGTCCAAAACCTATTTTCATTAAGAAAAATTGATTCGGGGTTGAAAAAAGTATTAAAAAATTGGAAAAGAACAGTTAGAACAACTAGAAAACCCGCCCCTTTAAAAAAAGATTGAGTAACTTAATTATTCATTGATTCACCTTTGTCATAAATTCCTTCTTTTTTTATGTATCTTTTTGTTAGTTATGTTTTGTTATCTTTTTTTAAAAATTTATAAATATTTTTTTTAAAATATTCACTATTCCTTTATTTATAATCAGTCATTTTAATTTAACTGATTTAACATTTATCTTCTATTATTTGTTTGTTAATTATTATAGTTTTAAATTTTCCCAATTTGACAATCCGACATTTTTATTCTTGTCGAAAGGGAAACGATCCCGTCTGAATGGACTCCCCACTAGGAAAATATCAAAGATTTCTCGTTTCGAATCATTCTATGGAACCTAACCTTTGTCGAAACCGTGAGTGAAAAAAACAAAAACGCATAGGGGGAGTCGGTTTAAAAACGGTTTTAGCGGGGGGAACGGGGTTTGAATCCTTATGTTGGGCTTTGTTACTTGGGAAAGATCTTCATTCACATTCCTCACCGACTCGACTCGGAGTAAAGTTTTAGGGGCCGTGAACGTTGTTTTTGTCAGAAATACATTTTTAAATCGTGTAAAAGGCGTCAGGTTTTGACTACATGTAAAATGTTGTGTTTGGGTGGCACCCCTTTTAAACCAAATTTGAGCACGTTTTGGGATAATTATATATATATTTATATATTATATTATATTATATATATATAATATATAAAACGATCCCTCACCCAACCACTTGTATGATTTATTTAATATTTTTTTATTACTAAAACGCAACGAAGCGCGTCACTCAACCCTTTTCTTTTTTTGAGACACCTTTCAAAGATTATTTTCCAAATTCTTGATACCAAAGCTTTTGATTTGTATGAGTTTTTTATTCCGGGTGGCGGATTTGTGATTTTTTCCTAACAAAAAATTTTAAATTTTTTTGGAACAAATGCTGAAAAGTGACAATTAAAAATTTAAACGACCAGAAATATAACAGTAATTTTTTAATATTCAAAACAAAAAAAAAACAAAAACAAAACAAAAAAAACAAATAGGGTTTCCTTTTCCCAAAAAAGAATACAAATTTTCTTTGCCTTTTATCCCTGACTGATAACTATTTTTTTGTATTTTAGCCAGCCCTTTAAAAAACACATTTGAAAAAATGGATGACGATAATTGTTTCACACAATTCTACAATCATTTTTTCATTTTCTTTTTTAAAAATCTTTCCCCAAAAAACGGCGTTATAGGGAAAATGACAAATTATGTTCGCGCCACCCGCGGTGGGGCACATGAAAAGGAACCCCCCAGGGAAACTTTGGGGGGCCCTTGTGAGTCGAAGGACGTTTTATCCCTTCGTTTGCGAAGGTGCGAAAAACGAAAAATGACGTCATGGGCTATACACATACACCCGAGGTGGATTGGAGCCCCAGACACTTTCGTGGTTATATTGGATTGAAAAAATTCATGATAAAAAAGAAAAAAAAACTCCTCCTTTCCCACCCGGGATCCAGAAATTTTAAACCAAAAGGGTTTACAACCCCGCAAGAAAAAAATTTTTTTTTAAACTTTAAAAGCCTTGGTTAAAAGCTATAAAAATTTTGTTCAGTAAAATAAGGTTTTACAAAAAAGGATTAAAGTTTTTTATTTTTAACAAAAATGTTTTTAAATTTTTTGGTTAAAAAAGAACAGTGAAAGGAAAAGGTTGGGTGGGGTAACGACGGTGACAAATTTTTTCCCCTTGTTGGTGAGGGAGAGTTTAAAGAAACAAAAACAAAAAAAATTGTGAAGTGGGGTCGGGGGTCGGTATCAATTTAAAATTCCAAAAGGCTTTCCAAGGGGGAAAAAGCAAACAGGTATTTTATACGAGTTTTTACGCGTTTTTAAAAACAGGTTTTTTTAAACCCCCAAATAATTTTGGTTATTATTCCGAAATTTATTTGTGCCAAAAGTTTTCTACCGGCGTGTTATTGTAAAATAATATATGAAAAAAGATTTGTAAATTGTCGATAACTGTGAGTTTTTGTATTCACAAATGATTGTGTGCAACTAAAACGACACTTATAAAAAAATTTTTAAATCTGCGTTTTTTGGGGAATGTAACTTTTAACCCAAAACCCGCCTAAATGCCTTTTTGGGGTAGTTAATAAAGGCTCAACCTTATGGCCCCAAATGCACCAAAAAAAATTAAATTTCAAAATAAAGAATTAAAAAAATTTTAAAATAAATTAAAGAAAAATTTGTGAAAAAAAAAAAAATTATTTTAAAATTTTTACCAAAATTTAACCCCAAGTTGGGGACAAAATTTCGAAAGCCTCCCGGTTTTCCCCCCCTTTAAACCCCCATCCAAATTTATACCCCCCCAAACCC
>NW_027627672.1:0-4966 GCF_034508935.2 Berghia stephanieae
TTTTTTTTATGATTAAATTTGGGACGTAAGTCTTATTCGACACACCACACACACACACACACATGTGCACACACACCCCACACACACACACACACACAACACACACGGTAAATAACATCTCTCTCCAAACTCCATAAAATGTGTATTCGCGCCTTGGACGTTTTCCGTCGGTCTTTCCCAACATTATCATGATAAAATAAACAGTATTTTTGTTATAAATAGCAGCTAAAAGTTTGTTGTATTTTAATTAAAGCAATACCTACAATATAATGTTATTGGAAAAAACTCCGATATCAATACAAGTGTTATGAATTGACTGAATGAAACAAAATTTTTGTGTTTTTATACATCACCACTAAAGTTCATCATCATCCATGGTGGCTTGTGCTCTTGAGCACGTTCCGTCAGCTGGCTCCACAATCACGATCCTTGGGGTGCGCATGAAATCTGTGTTGCTTTTAAATCACATTTGGCCATTCTTGGGTTGTTTAGATAAGTCATTTTTTAAACTTCCTCAGCTCTTTTTACTTTGATCATCCCACAGATGTTAAAAAACTAAATGTTTATCTACACACACAAAAAAAGAATTTTAAAATTCTTTGCCTATATCCCAAGAGGAATTGTTTAAGGGAGTATTCCAAGAAAAAGCTGGAAAAACCCCAAGCGAACAGCCGCAGCGCACGCCTCAAAATGGATATGTGAATTGCTCGGACGTACCATTTCTATGCCACCTTCTCCCATTAAAAGATGAATTATTTAAGTTCTTCTTTTCATCGTAGTCAAATTGTTAAATAATATAAATTGTATGATAGCAATAATCTTATTTGATGAATGCATTATACTAATAAACCATTTAATAAATCAATTATTATTCTCATTATACAGGTTTTTCGCTTGTTCAAATTAAAACCACTAAAATTTTTGCTTAACTGATCTTCAATAATAATTTTTGGGTTTTTTTTTCTTGATGCCATCATATTATAATAAAAGATTTTTTCTCACAACTGTTCTGGTATAATTGGGGGGGGGGGGGGGTGGGCGGTGTTGCATTTGTTTGTTATTGTTTTGTTTAATTTTTTGTTGGGTTTTTAATTTTCTACCAAAGGTGGTTCGTTTTAAAAGGATTGAAAAAAAAACACATGATTATATAATGATAAAGTTGTTTGTTTTTTAATTTACGCCCCTTTGCCCAGTCATTCCGTGTAAGAATTAGATAATCATCAATAGACGTCCCGATATCAACAGAAATCACCCATGTTGTCCCAAGGAATAATGTAGAAAGCACGAGGAAATTATTTTATTCTATTGTCCGGGGTATGTTCAAAATTTACCCATGGTAATTAAATTCTTTACATAACCGCTCATTTTATAGAAAGTATGTGCTCGAATCAACGAATCTTTCGTACTACGTACATGTCATCAGCTGGAGTAAACTGGTTTCTTTAGTTTGGCTGGGGGGGGGGGGGGGGGGGCGACAATTGGCTAGATATGCGTATACCAAGCCAAGTAAAGAGGAAATCACTTAGCCAAAGTGTGATCGAAAACTATTTCCTTACCATGTATTATAGCCAGTGGATAAAATGAATCTTACATTACATTAAAATGACATTTTTCTGACGTTATTGATCTGCAATAATGTTAGGTTACTTGTTATTTCTGTAAAAGGCATTTCTTGAACAAAAACTTATACAAATTCAAATCTTAATCGAATCAGACAAGTCACAATCCGTCAATTTTGTCAAAAACGCTCAAACTCGAGACTTTTAGTTGAGAAGTCTTTGATTTGTGCGACTATGATGATGATGATGATGATGAGATGATGATGAATGATGATGATGAAGAGATGATGATGATGAATGATGATGTGCGGCTATGTGGCTGTGGTATGGCACTCGCTTTCTGATCGAAGGTCCGGGTTCGAGCCTCGCTGGAGAAGACTCTTTACTCACATTCTCTCACCCGTACTCAGGTGTAAAATGAGTACCTGGCAGCTAACAGCGTTTGTCTCTGTACGAAAAAAAATTTGTAATATCGTCTAACAGCGTCATGTCCCGTCCTTCATGTTAAATGTTGCCGTTGGCCAGGACACCTTGTAAAGCGATTTCAGCACGTTTAGTGGATATTGCGCTATATGGAAAATCTCAATTTTAAAAAGCTCAACATTTGAGGCGATGTTTACAATAATGATCGTTATTTGAAATTTTACAATAAAGTGTTCTGGTTATACGAAAAACAACGCGTTTCGTCATAGATCAGCAGTACTGTTTCACTGCGGATAGCATGAAAAGCAATCCATTCTGTGGAAAAGAACTCTAGCTAGTGCACTTTAGCAAATGTTCAATAGAAATTCATTGCTCTATTGGGTGCATAGAATGACAAGTAGAGAGAAAAATATATATCTAGATAATCCCGTCGTCATTTCTTAAAACTAATAAAACACACATATAAGGCATCAGTTTTTATATGTGCTGCTAGTGATCTAGTGGTATGACACTAGTTTTCGGATCGAAGGTCTGAGTTCGAGCCTCACTCGGCGCATAGTTGAGTCCTTGAAGAAGGCTCTTACCTCATTCTGTCACTGTACTCAGTGTAAAATGAGTACCTGCCGTTGACAGCGTTGTCTGTGTCGGAAAAACAATTGTAATATAGACTAACAGGCGTCATGTCTTGTTCTACATGCTACATGTTAATGTTGGTCAGGGACTCCTTGTAAAGAGCTTTGAGCACATTAAGTGGATATTGACCTATATAAAAGCCCATTTTTTAAAAATCAACTCTCTTCCCTCTTATTTAATGTTGGAAGGCCCAGATATTTTTATCTTTATTCATAGCGTATACCATGATGAGTCGATTAGAACTTGCAATTCTATTTATAAAGAGCAAAGTCATAGGCCGACGTGCACTTATTTGCAGGTCTGATAACCCAATTTCTTATGGACTCTCTGTTGTAATGGAAATCTCAGAAAATATGCAAAATATTGTCGATTAAATATGTTAAACTAGGCCCATGAGTGCGTCCGGATATCAGACCTGCATATACGTACACGTCGTCAAAATATTGAGCTTTTATAAATATGAGCTTTTATATAGCGCAATATCGACTAAATGTGCTCAAAGCGCTTTACAAGAGGTCCCTGACCATCAGCAACACGTAACATGTAGAACGAAACATAACGCCAGTTAGGCGATATTACAATTTTTCGGACAGAGACAACGCTGTTAACGGTCAGGTACTCAATTTACACCCGAGAAACGGTGGAAATTGAGTAAAAGCCCTTTTCTAAGGTTCAACAATGCGAGGAACGAGGCTCGAACCAAGGATATTCCGATCCGAAAGCGAGTGTCATAGTCTACCACAAGACCACATAGCCGCATAGAAGCCAATACTTTCTCGCCCAAAATTTGCGTCATCAATTTCATAGTCGGTTACTGATCCCCATGCTCAAGGCCCCTGTTTCTTCCTGTCCATTAATATCTGTTTCCTGCTTTTTTATTCTCGAGGGTGTGGTTTGCCCTCTATACCGAAACATTGTGCTGGAGCCTCACACGATATAGTCTATACCGTCTTAGCCCTGGTGTTATTTTGGTGAATGAGACCCATTGAAAGTGAATGTTATTTCAATATATCGGTTAAAGAACTTCTCTCCTTTTTTGTACGTAAAAATTTTCTCCTCAAAAAAACGTGAAAATGTTTCACCAACTCAGATCTACCGACAACTACGAAATTTCATAATAATAAAAAATTAATAATAATAATAATAATAATAAAAAATAATAATTAATAATAATAATAATAAAAATAATAATAATAATAATAATAAATAAAAAAATAATAATAACAAAAAAATAATAATAATAAAAGATAATAATAATAATAATAATAATAAAATAATAATAATAATAATAATAATAATAATAAAAATTTAATAATAATAATAATAATAATAATAATAATAATTCCTTTATTCATCCAAAGAAAATGGAAATTCGTTAACAGACTAAATTTCATAATTTTACGAAAGTTGGCTTCAATCAAAAAGACATTTTACCTGTTAACCGCGACTCTGGAAAAACTCGTATTTAAAAAATTTGGCCAGAAACCTCCCTCTTTGAATATCGATCAATTTGAATGATCTCATATTTGGCAAAAACTTGATCTTTTATAACCCTAACACGACCATACCGTAGTTACCCGGGTTACTTTACCCCTGCCTATTTATTACATTTTTATGAGACAAATATAGGCGTAGCATCAAAGTTAATTTTTAGTTTTTACATGTTAAGAAAGTTGAATAAATCATCTACGCACATGCCCCATTTTTAATACGTTTTCCAATTTTGAAAAGTAAACAAAAATCTCTAGGATTTAGTGAGTTAAATCAATCGGTATTTGAAGCACAAGTTTTCAAGCCAAATTTTTTAAATATAAGTTTTTCCCAGTAGGCTGTTAACTTGTTAATAATAAAAAATTTGCTTTAAAAAAAAAAAAAATTCCCTCCATTTATCTCCAAGGGGAAATTTGTCTTTAGGGTCTATTCCAAGGAAACTTGAATAACCCAGGCGTCACCGCAGAGCAGCGCCGCAAAGTTAGCTAGGCAGGTACTTGCTCAATGCCACACAACGCAGCGGCGGGTGATTTAACTCGGGAGCTTTCGGGTAGGGAAACAAAGACACGCTGCCCCTAAGAGAACTTTGACGCCAAAACACATAAATTAGAAAACTTAACGCTGTTCTCAACCGTTCTTGCTAACCTTTTTTTAAAAAATCGTATACACTTTCAGCTTGTCGACCTACTAAAAGCGTGTAACACTCCATCGCCACAAACACAAATTTGCATCGATCTTAATACGCTTCAACAGTCGTATAGTCACCTTCCTCGTAATGACGGCCCTGGTAACTTAGTAACCCGGCTCTAAACTATCGGAACAAGCGGACCCCTTTTGAATATTTTCTCCGACGGAAAAAA
>NW_027627673.1:0-4962 GCF_034508935.2 Berghia stephanieae
TTTGTGTGTGTATGGTGTGTGTTGTGTGTGTAGAGAGAGAGAGAGAGAGAGAAGAGAGAGAGAGAGAGAGAGAGAGAGAGAGAGAAAGAGAGCTCAAAGTAAATCTAGTGATGAGTACAGAACGATGATAGTGAAAAATTAATGAGGCTAAAGATCTGAGTGAACTTTATTGATTTCTATGTGAATGTGCATATGTGTCATGTGTGTGTATAGACAGTTGAAGAGAGAGAGATGAGATAGAGAGAGAGAGAGAGAGAAGAAGAGAGAGAGGGACAGAGAGAGAGAGAGAGAGAGATTGAAGTCAAGGTGTTTGTGATGACCTGTTATTGGTAAGTAGTGGAGGATGAACATGAAAACTAATCGGGACTAAACAAATAAGTGTGCTTTATTGATTTGTTTGTCTATGAGTGTTTGTGTAAAGAAAGATAGATGGATAGAGAGTGATAGAGTTTTGAGCTATTAGTTCGAAGGGTTTTACGGCGCTTGCTTCACTTTTACTTGTAGGTCATTTCAGCACCACTTAAAAGGTAAAAATGGGGCTGTAAAAAAATATAGATCAAAAGTAACGGAGAAAAGGTGAGACTGGTTTAAATAGGCGACTTCAAACTAACTACATTGATAGTTTGATCTTGGAGTCCGTTTGTGAGAAACGGACACCAAGATCAAACTATCAATGTAGTTAGTTTAAAGTCACCTAAAAGTTTCACCAAGACACAAGCACAGAATCCTTGTGAGCGTAATACAAAATTTAGAACAACAAATCTAACGTCACACAAAAGAGAGATGATTTACGAGGACAAACACATCATCTCCCAAAAACCATGACTATACATTTAATTGCTTCCCTCCCTGCCAATGAATCTGGCCGGCCAGGAAAAGGATCAAGCCAAGACAAAGACAGAAAGCAATTCTGATCTATGCAAGTAAAGATCCCATCAGGAAGATGATGTGATAGTGGTGCTTGCACTAGAGGTGGTACTGATTATAATGATGGCAGTGATGATGTAGTTGTGGAGATGGTGTTACTGATGATAATGTGATAGTTGCTTTTGTAGTGGGGATGGTCATGATGTCATAATGGTTCAGGAGTGAGAATGACGGGACACGAAAATGGAGGAAATTTTTCAGCGAATAGTTCAAGAGCCATCTATGCGACGATAACGTAAAAATTTGAATTTCATCAAAGTCTACTGAGATGCAATCCAAAATGCGTCTCGCAATAATTTCTAACACCACTTGGAGGAATTTCAAAAGTTGAAAGTGTAATTACACTTTAGGCGGAAGATTCTCAGCCCTGGACCATGGGGAGGGAGTGGCAATGATAATGGACAAATGCCTTTGCCTATACTCTACAATGATTGCTTAGCTATGGCCTCAATACCCATTTTCTCTAGTGTGCTAGTGCTATAACAAAAGTAAAAACTAACGTGCTCACGTGCGCGTGTGAGTGTTTGCGTCATATTATGGTGACATACTCGTAAGGTTCAGTGAATCTTTCACCCACTACACACTCGACTAATATGACAGCCGGTGTTGTTTCGTGATTGCGCAATGAGGACACTAAATGATGGAGATTGGGGGGAGGGGGTGGAGGGGGTTGAGAGACTCTCTGTCTATCTTAGCCCCCTTTTTCGTTAAAATTCCCGATTTTATCCTTTATCGTATCCCCACAAGCTCAGGGACGGAGTTTTTTTTTTTAAAAATTTTGAATTCGAAAAGGGTATGGAGCAGAAAAATCGGGGAAAACCTCAAGCTTTTTTTAAGCGAGAGGTTTTTTTTACAGGGGCTGCAGTGTAATTATTTGAGAGTTTCTTTCGACAAACTTTGCCGTTTCAAGTTTGTTATCTGAGTTTTTTAAGGGTTTTTTTATGGTTACAAGGAGAGAGAGAGAGAGAGAGAGGGGGGGGGGGGAGAGAAAAAGGAGAGAGAAGGGGGAGGAAATAAGAGGGAGAGAGAGAAGAAAAAGAGGGGGAGAGAGAGAGAGGGAAAACAGAGGAAAAAGAAAAGAGACAAAGAGGGGAGACAGAGAAAAAAAAAAAAAGAGTGGAGGGGGAAAAGGGGGAGGAGGAGACAGAGGGGGTGGGGAAAGGGGGGAGAAATACAGAGAGAGAAGGGGAGAAAAGGGGGGAGGGAGGTAAGAGATGGAAGGAGGGGAGGAGAGAGAGAGAGAGAAGAGAGAGGGAAAGAATGAAAAAAAAAACGTTTTTTTGAAAACCCGATAGGGGGTTTGAACTCCTGGGCATATTTAAATTGGGGGTCTCTTTTTTTGTGTCCTTAAGTAAGAAAGTAAATCTATTCAACTCCAACTCCTGTAAATAAATTTTAAAAAACTGTCATAAAAACGCTTACAAGGGGGGGAACAAGCCGTTAAACTTCAACGACCCTTGGCGTATAGGGCAAATTTTTTAAATTCTGCTTTTGGGGTCATGCTTTTTGAAAATTTTTTTCGACAACGACAATTTTGGGGTTTCTGATATTTAAACTCCCTGTAAGGGGAGAAAATGTTAGTTAAGCCTTTTCCATAGATCAACGTGGGGTAGTTGATAAAACCCCCCGGGCCCTTTATTTTTCTACTTTTTTCAAATGCTATACTCAAATTAATAGGGGGTTTTTTTTTGTTTTTGATACACACAAGACCTACCCACCCACTTTGGGATGAAACCAAGGGGGGGGAGTGGCAGGGTGAAAGGACAAAAGGGCCCTTTTCCTATACTCTACAATGATTGTTAGCTATGGGCCTTTAATACCTTTTTTCCCCTAGTGTGCTAGTGCTATAACAAAAATAAAAACAAAAGTGCTCACGTCGCGTTGTAGTTTTTTGCGTCCCTATTTTGGGGGACATATCGTAAAGGTTTTAGTGAATCTTTCACCCCCTACAAAAACCCCGACTTAATTTACAGCCGTGTTGTTTTTGTGATTTGGGGCAATGAGGACACTAAAATTTATGGAGATTGGGGGGGAGGGGGTGGGAAAGGGGGTTTAGGCTCCCCCTGTCTATCTTTTGCCTTTTTTCGTAGAGATCCAGGGTTGACAGTTTTTCGTATCGGACAAGCTCAGGGACGGAGTTTATCTTAAACGTTTTGAATTACGAATGATATGGAGCAGAAAAATGGGGACTAGCCTCAGAGCTTATTTTAAGCGAGAGTTGATTTTAAAACGTAGTTTAAAGGGACTGCAGTGTAATTAATTGAGTTGCTTTCGACAGCTGTGTCGTTTCAAGTTTGTTTATTTGTTTTTGAAGGGTTTGTTTTTATGGTAAAAGGAGAGAGGGAGAGAGTGTGGAGAGAGAGAGAAGGGATAAGAAAGGGGGGAAAAGGGAGAGAGAGAGGGAGAGAGAGATAGAGAGAGAGAGAGAGAGAGAGAGAGGGGGGGAAAGAAACAGAAAAGAAAATAGAGAGTCAGAGAGGGGGAGACGAGAAAAAAGAAAGAGGGGAGGGGGAGAATGAGAGAGAGAGGGGGAGAGGGAGGTGGGAGAGAGAGATAGAGAGGGAGGAGAGAGAGGAAGGTGGGAGAAAAAAGAGAGAGGGAGAGGAAGAGAATGACAAAAAAAAACCCTATGTTTCATCAGTTTAGAGCGTTTGAAGGGAAAATACACTTTTCGTTACTTGCGCCTCTATGTGGTCTTGTGGTGAGACATAGCTATTGGATCGGAAGGTCCTGAGTTCGAGCCGCGCTCGGCCGCATAGTTGAGTCCTTGGAAAAGACTCTTTTTTTCACATTCTCTCAACGCAATCAGTGTAAAATGAGTACCTGGCCGTTTACAGCGCTGAATCTTTGAAAAAAAAATGGTAAATATCGCCTAAAAGGGAGTCTTGTCACATAATAATTGTTGCTGTTGGACAGGGAAACCCATGTAAAGCCGCGTTTATTGGATTTTTGCCCTGTATAAAAAGCTCAATTTTTTTTGTTTTGCTATAAAATGATGTACCAAGTATATAACTGACACAAGGGATAGGCATCATCATCATCGTAATCGTTACCATCATCATCATTTTCCCTCTTTTATCATCTCATCACTCATCATCATCATCACTTTCATCATCATAATCATCCATTATCACCATCATCATCATCACCATCATCATCATCATCAAACATCATCACCATCTCATCATCACACATCATTCATCATCATCATCACATCACCATCATCATCTTCATCATCATCATCAACATCGTCACCCCACCATCATCATCATTATCATCATCATCATAATCATCATCAATTATCATCACACACCACCACCATAAACCCACAGTGATAAGATAATACTAATTTGATTTACTTGTTTCCCTACAGTAATCTGATTTATTGATTTTGTTGATTCACATTTGCTCATATGGTGTTGTGTGTGTCTGTGGTGTGTTCATGAGTGTGTGGATTTGCCTGCTCCATCTGTAATAGACACCTAGATAACCTGCCCCGGACATTTGGGTCATAATGTAGTCCATGGCAGTGTGGTAAACATAGCAAACTACACAGGTTTTAGTATCGATGGTATAAGTAAAATACCACTGTTCTACCGCTCGATCAGTTGAACCAACACAGAAAACAACTAGAAAAAATTTAACGTTTTTAATCTGATCGAGAAAATCGTGTGATATCAAGTCACCTTTTTGTGGTGTAGAAAAACAATAACAATGATCAGAGAGATGTCGATTTTATTCAAGCTATTATTTATAAATACCAACTATGTTGTCCGAGCACGTGCGAAGATATGTCACGAATTCCAGTTTTGATTGGTCAAAAATCCACTTACAGCGCTGGGAAACTTTGAAAAAAAAAAAGGGAAATAAACGGCCCCAAAAAGGGAAAATTCCCCTTTCACATAATAATTGGGTTTTTTTTTGGCCCCGGGGAAACCCCCTGTAAAACCCCTTTTTTATTTTTTTCCCTGTAAAAAAAAGCTCAATTTTTTTTGTTTTGCCCATAAAATTATTTTACCAAAAATAACCCGACAC
>NW_027627674.1:0-4964 GCF_034508935.2 Berghia stephanieae
CTATCTATCTTTTCTATCTATCAGAATTGCTTTCTATTTTTCTTTTGGAATGAGAAACAGTCAAATGTAAAATTACAGTTCATGGGGATGATATTTATTTTCCCTTTAAATCGTCTGAGTACAATAATAAAAGAACAGCGATGGGGCTATTTGGGCACAATCTTACGTCAATAAGATAACATCCCAGCCCAAATTGCAATGGCAGAATATTTCCTTCATGGCAACAAATAGTATGGAAAACCACCAACATCAATAGTAACTACCCTGAACCAGGATCTCCCTACATATAAAAAATTTCTGGGTTCAGATTGACGCCGAATTAATCCCAGATGAACTAAAAATATCGCAGTGCCCTCCGTACTAAAGTCACACTAAGATCTTGTAATTCAGAAA
The DNA here is from genome assembly GCF_034508935.2 of Berghia stephanieae. NCBI lineage: Eukaryota > Metazoa > Mollusca > Gastropoda > Nudibranchia > Aeolidiidae > Berghia > Berghia stephanieae. The sequence goes on from NW_027627674.1 coordinate 394, forward strand.
AGTGAGTGGAGCAGGCACTTATGTTGGAACAACAAGATATGAAGTGAGTAGAAAAGTGCCAGAAGACAATAGAGAATAAATTTTTTTTTTTTTTTTTTTTTTTTTTTGGGGGCGGTGGTGGGTTTGAACCTGCGACCTTTTTGGTACGACAACTCCGCCTGGCAGGTGAGAGCGTGGCTCTACCGTGTGAGCTATCCACGAACACAAAAATATTCGTTTTCAAACCCAAAGTCATTTCTAGATCCCTCTCTCACCCACTTCTTGAGACCGCCGATTCGTTCACCACCATCGCAAAGTAATTTTGACCAGGAGTTAAGCTTAATAGCCAATATTCTCAACACAAACATATAACATAGAAACGATTGAGACATTGAGTATGCTCCGGTGTATGGGGTGAATTTTTAATTCAGAAAAGTGAGTGGAGCAGGCACTTATGTTGGTAACAACAAGATATGAAGTGAGTAGAAAAGTGCCAGAAGACAATAGAGAATAAAATTTTTTTTTTTTTTTTTTTTTTCGCGGCGGTGGTGGGTTTGAACCTGCGACCTTATTGGTACGACAACTCCGCCTGGCAGGTGAGAGCGTGGCTCTACCGTGTGAGCTATCCACGAACACAAAAATATTCGTTTCAAACCCAAAGTCATTTCTAGATCCCTCTCTCACCCACTTCTTGAGACCGCCGATTCGTTCACCACCATCGCAAAGTAATTTTGACCAGCAGTTAAGCTTAATAGCCAATATTCTCAACACAAACATATAACATAGAAACGATTGAGACATTGAGTATGCTCCGGTGTATGGGTGAATTTTTAATTCAGAAAAGTGAGTGGAGCAGGCACTTATGTTGGTAACAACAAGATATGAAGTGAGTAGAAAAGTGCCAGAAGACAATAGAGAATAAAAATTTTTTTTTTTTTTTCGCGGCGGTGGTGGGGTTTGAACCTGCGACCTTATTGGTACGACAACTCCGCCTGGCAGGTGAGAGCGTGGCTCTACCGTGTGAGCTATCCACGAACACAAAAATATTCGTTTCAAACCCAAAGTCCCTTTCTAGATCCCTCTCTCACCCACTTCTTGAGACCGCCGATTCGTTCACCACCATCGCAAAGTAATTTTGACCAGCAGTTAAGCTTAATAGCCAATATTCTCAACACAAACATATAACATAGAAACGATTGAGACATTGAGTATGCTCCGGTGTATGGGGTGAATTTTTTTAAATTTAGAAAAGTGAGTGGAGCAGGCACTTATGTTGGTAACAACAAGATATGAAGTGAGTAGAAAAGTGCCAGAAGACAATAGAGAAATATTTTTTTTTTTTTTTTTTTTTTTTTTTTTTTCGCGGCGGTGGTGGGTTTGAACCTGCGACCTTATTGGTACGATAACTCCGCCTGGCAGGTGAGAGCGTGGCTCTACCGTGTGAGCTATCCACGAACACAAAAATATTCGTTTCAAACCCAAAGTCATTTCTAGATCCCTCTCTCACCCACTCTGAGACCGCCGATTCGTTCACCACCATCGCAAAGTAATTTTGACCAGCAGTTAAGCTTAATAGCCAATATTTCTACACAAACATTATACATAGAAACGATTGAGACATTGAGTATGCTCCGGTGTATGGGGTGAATTTTTAATTCAGAAAAGTGAGTGGAGCAGGCACTTATGTTGGTAACAACAAGATATGAAGTGAGTAGAAAAGTGCCAGAAGACAATAGAGAATAAAATTATTTATTTTTTTTTTTTTCGCGGCGGTGGTGGGGTTTGAACCTGCGACCTTATTGGTACGACAACTCCGCCTGGCAGGTGAGAGCGTGGCTCTACCGTGTGAGCTATCCACGAACACAAAAATATTCGTTTCAAACCCAAAGTCATTTCTAGATCCCTCTCTCACCCACTTCTTGAGACCGCCGATTCGTTCACCACCATCGGAAAGTAAAAAAAAAAATTTATTCTCTATTGTCTTCTGGCACTTTTCTACTCACTTCATATCTTGTTGTTACCAACATAAGTGCCTGCTCCACTCACTTTTCTGAATTAAAAAATTCACCCCATACACCGGAGCATACTCAATGTCTCAATCGTTTCTATGTTATATGTTTGTGTTGAGAATATTGGCTATTAAGCTTAACTGCTGGTCAAAATTACTTTGCGATGGTGGTGAACGAATCGGCGGTCTCAAGAAGTGGTGAGAGAGGATCTAGAAATGACTTTGGTTTGAAACGAATATTTTGTGTTCGTGGATAGCTCACACGGTAGAGCCACGCTCTCACCTGCCAGGCGGAGTTGTCGTACCAATAAGGTCGCAGGTTCAAACCCCACCACCGCCGCGAAAAAAAAAAAAAAAAAAAAAATTTATTCTCTATTGTCTTCTGGGACTTTTCTACTCACTTCATATCTTGTTGTTACCAACATAAGTGCCTGCCCACCACTTTTCTGAATTAAAAAATTCACCCCATACACCGGGGCATACTCAATGTCTCAATCGTTTTTTATGTTATATGTTTGTGTTTAGAATATTGGCTATTAAGCTTAACTGCTCGTCAAAATTACTTTGCGATGGTGGTGAACGAATCGGCGGTCTCAAGAAATGGGTGAGAGAGGATCTAGAAATGACTTTGGTTTGAAACGAATATTTTTGTGTTCGTGGATAGCTCACACGGTAGAGCCACGCTCTCACCTGCCAGGCGAGTTTGTCGTACCAATAAGGTCGCAGGTCAAACCCCACCACCGCCGCGAAAAAAAAAAAAAATTTTTTATTCTCTATTGTCTCTGGCACTTTCTACTCACTTCATATCTTGTTGTTACTAAGATCTTGACAACTTCAGAACTCAGGCCCATGACCGTAACCAATGGAAACAATTAACAACATGGATGGAGAGAGCAGCTATACTCATCGACTATGACTGAATCACACAATTCTCAGCAAGCGTCATTCTGATTGTGAGGCTTACTAATACTATGTAAATCATCGATCTGTTATGTAATGTTATATTTTTTTGTTTCTTTTTGATACATTATGGTTTATAAACATTTGAATGTATTCCTCTTAATGGATCTTGTGCTTATGTCTGGATGAGACTAAAAAAATAAATAAATGACCTTATATAGTGAAATTCCAACTATATGTGCTCAAAGCGCTTACAAGGGTCCTGGTCAACAGCAACATTTAACATGTAGGACCGAACATAACGCCTGTTAGGCGATATTACAATTTTTCGATAAAGACAGCGCTCTTAACGGCCGAGTAGTCATTTTACACCTGAGTATGGTGAGAGAATGTGAGTAAAGAGCCTTTTCCAAGGACTCAACTATGCCCGAGTACGAGGCTCGAACCCAGACCTTCCGATCCCAAAGCGAGTGTCATACCAAAATACACATAGTGCGCACTCTGTTTCTTTTGAACGCATAATGGTTTATAAATGTTTGAATGTGTTCCTCGATATCGAATCCTGTGCTTATGTCTAAGTGATACTTTAAGATGATATCAAACTAAGCACACTGCTATGTGCCCTGGCATCGACACGTTTCCCTATTTAAAGTATTCCATTTTATCGTACATCCTCTCGTGTGCTGGGTGGGGTTCCTGACCTCCCATAGTGGGCAAGGGTACTTGTTATATCTTCTACCCCAACACCCCCCCCCCACTCCTGTATCTGTTTTCCAATTGCTTTCTGTCTTTGTCTTGGAATGAGATTAACTTAGTTTTGCCCTCACTCTGACCGGAGTCCTTGGCTGGAAGGGATACAGTTGAATATATAGTTATAGTTTTGGGAAATGATATTTTCCCCCTTTTTAATCATGTTGTATTTTTTATATTTTTAACATATGATTTGTAAACATTTGACTATATTCCTCTTAGTTGATCTTGTGCTGTTGTCTGGGTGAGACTTTTAAGTGATCTCAATTAAGTACACTGAATTGTGCTCTTAGAATCTAAATCTGTTCCCTATTTGAACCATTTCCCCTTTGTCTTATTTTTCCTCAAGTCCTTTAACTGTACATCTAGAATGGTTTCTCCCATTTTATTTGCGCTTATATGACCTGAACGTGTTGCAAGCGCCGTAAAACCCATAAAAACGAACAAACAAAAATACTCTCGTGTGCTTTACATTGTAAATGTAGAATTAGTTTGCTATCCCACTTTCTTTCTTTTTACTGGCGCTTATAGGACCTAAATTTGTTGCAAGCACCGAAAACCCATAAAAACAAACAACAAACATACTCTCGTGTGCTTTACATTGTAAATGTAGAATTAGTGTACTATCCCATTTTCTGTCTTTTTACTGGTACTGATATGATCCAAAATTATTGCAGGTCGCAAAAACCTTAACGGCAGACAAACAATCAAAGAACCAACAAATGTCGTATTTCTTATCATAAATAAAATGTTCAGCATCTAAATAATCCCGATATAGTAACGTTTAGAGACAATAGTCACAGATCAGGCTGCCACATTCAGCTGTTGTTTCTTTTCAGGATGTGATTAAACGTTGTATAAATAAACGTGTAGAAAAAACCCGTTAATTATCAGCTCGCGCCCCTGAAAAGTGGAAATATTTACTGGCTAATTA